>NW_028319936.1:3998479-4298976 GCF_062004578.1 Staurois parvus | reverse complement strand
AGCAGAAGGGATATGCAAAAGGTTCCTTGATATTGTCCTTCAAGAAAACCAGAAATAATAATACATTTCACTCGTATCAGTAGCTGGATGCAAAAGTTCCCTCCAATAGAGTATTCTATCTGATACATATCCAAATGTGTATTCCAGCTTCTGGGCAACAAAATATGAAAACATGTGGCTGGGTACAGAGTCCTGTACAGCAATAGCAAGCAGCAAATCTTGGAAAAACAGTGGAACTATTTCCACACTGTGGTCTAGAGGAGGACTCCAAGCTTGAGACTGAACTAATTGCTCCAACTTTTCTTGCACATTGTACAGGAATTATGAACTAGCAGCATCTGCTCATAGCCAATATTACAGTATCCGGAACCCGTTGGTACAAAATTTAAAAGTGTTTATTTTTTTTTTTTTCATGATTATTTGCTAGGGGCTCCCACCATACCAGATGTATATGATGACCCATGTTTTGGAGCCCAGTGATTTTGGGACCTAGAGGGAGTTTTGTAAGTTTTGACATTCCTCCAGCGCCACCTTGATCCTCCAATTACAGTACGTTCCTCCACCACCTCTCATTCCTAATCACAACACATCCCTCCACTGCCACCTCACCCCCACCCCCCAATCACAGCACATCCCTTCACTGCCACCTCCATCCTCAAATGCAGTTCATCCTGTCACTTCCACCTCACCCCCACAATCACAGTGTATCCCTCCACCTCACTCCCACTCCCAAAGGGAGACTATGAGCTTATCTCTCCATTGCCACCTCATCCCCTAATTGCAGCGTATACCTCTGCCACCAACTAGCACCCACTCACAGTGCCCATCTCAAACCTACTTCGTATTCTTCCATCACAGTGCCCCCTCTGTTACAACTGCACCTCATTCCCTTCCCATTCACCTCTCCCCTTTGTCTTGGCACTCACTTCTGCCACACCCACCTCACCCCTCTCCATCACAGTGCTCCTTCACACTCACTGCCTACCTCCAACTTGCCCACTCAGCCACACTACCCCTAGCAACTTACCTTGCTCCCCTTTCATATTCCATCCCCACTTCCACCCTGGGGAAAGGAAGAAGGAGAGAAAAAGAGGGAGCAAAGGTTATGAGAGGGAAGGAAGAAAGAAAAGAGCAAAGACAGGTAGGAGCAAGAAAAGGTGCCTGCGAGTCAAATTACATCCTCTAGTGACCTGGCATACCCAGGTTAGATGAGGGCAGAGTGGGGAGAGCATAAGACCACCATGGGCTCCACACTTTGAGAAATTTGGAGTGGGAATCGTGGAGTATACTCATCATATTCTCTTGAACCATGAGGGTGGTAAAGATGTTCTTCACTTGCATGAACCCAACAGAGGGCTTCTTCCAAGCCCTGGCAATGGCACGTTTTGATGCTTTGAAGAAGTATGTGGCCAGTTCCTGCTGGTAGGAGAAGAGGCCCGGGAGTGGGCAGTGGAGAAGTGAATGCCGGGGGTCCATGCGGAAGAGTGTATGAAATAGGGTTGAAAGGAGGCTGTAGACCCATGACCAAAAGTCCACCAGATGGGGGCAGGACCACCATGGATCTCATCTCCACGTTGGCCACAGCCCCTGAAACATCTATCATTACATGACGGTAGTAATCTATGCGGTCCAGAACCCAGTACCAGTGTAGAAGGACCTTGTAGGCTGCCTCCATGGTGAATGTATGCAAAGATCATTTGGATACAGCGGACCGGGCCCTGCTCCAATCCTTTAGACCTATGTAGGCTGTGAGGTCCCATTATCATTTGGAGATGTATGGGTGAGAATGGGGTGAGCTTTTCACAGATAGGGAAGAATACATTGAAGAAATAGTGCCTTGGGCACTCTGAGAATGTAGGCAGATGTGTTCAAAGGTTGTTTTCTGGAATAGGAAAGAAGAATAACGATGGAGAGTAGAAATCCAGTTTCAGAGCTGAAGATAGTGGTACGACTTTGCTGGAGGTACGTTGTGGGTCTCGAAGATGGAAGCCCAAGAAGGAAAGGACTGGGACCCCAAAAAGCATTTAACCTGAGAGAATCCGTGGGCAGGCCACCAGGCAAAAGCTTAGGGTTAGACCAGCCCAGGCAGGAAGAAAGGGTAGTTCAAGAGCTGGAGAAGCAGGAGAAAGGGAGACATCAGGTTGGCCAAGTATCGGACCGAGTCCCAGTGGGCCATAAGAGAGCTAAGGGGGAAGGGTGTGAAGTGCGGGGGGAGCCAAAGAAAGGCAGAAGACAGAGGTACAATTAGGAATTTCCAAGAGCACCCATAGGGGAATGTCTGAAGTCACATGTAGCATCGCAAGTTCTGAAATTTGAGCTGCCAGGTAATATTTGGCCACATTTTGGATTCCCCGTCCACCCACTTCAACCCTCTCCATCACAGCACTCCTCCATTTACCTCACCCCTGTCCAAAACATCACCCCCTTACACCCACCTTCTCTCTTCCATCATTGCATCTCCCATCTTACCCACTTAGTCTCTCCTGCCTCTGTCTACCCACTTCACATCCCTCAATCACAGCACCCCCTTCCACCCACATAGCCCTTCTCACGTACAGGGCCTTTTTTCCACCTAATTCCCCCACCAGTCACAGCACCAACTCCCACCCACTGGAACCCCCTTTTCATGGCATTTCTCTCCACAAACCCAGCCTGCCATCACAGTGCTCCCTTCTACTCGCCTCACCCCCTCAGTCACAGCAACCTCCTTCCATTCATTTCATCCCCTGGTCACAGTGTCCTCCTCCCACCTACTTCAATCTCCCTATCACAGTGCCCCCTCCTATTCCTACTCACTTTTCTTCCTCATTACAATGCCTCGAGCCCACCTAATTCACCACCCATTTACAGCATTGGTCTTTTATTCACTTCTCCCTGCAGTCACAGCACTCTCCTGCTCACAACACGTCCTTCCCCACCACCCCACCTCCTGGATCACAAAACTATCCTCATATCCGCCTTGCCTCTTCTCACTGACAGAGTTCCGTTCCTATTCATCTCACCCACCCACCTGTTCCCCCATATCACAGCATCTCCCTCCTACCCACCTCTTTTCCCACTTCATAGAGCCTCCTTGCAATCCAACTTTCCCCCAGCACACTGGGCCACTCCCCTCACAGGATATACCTGGTGGTCAACCTGTTCCTTGCTGCCCCCTGTTGCTCACAGCACCTCCCACTTACTTTACCCTTTAGTTACCATGCCCCTCATCCCCCAGTTACAATCCTTCCTTCCCACCCAGCCCGCCATATGCTCACAAAATCTGTTTCCCAACCACCTTGATCTTAGCTTTCAGCACTTACCTACCACCCTCCTCTACCCCTGCTTCACAGCCCTTCCAATCCACCTCACCCTACACTCATGGAGCCTCTATCTCATGCACCCCACCACCCACTTTGCTGTAGCAGTCAGCTCTACTGCATAAATCTGTTTGATTGGGCACACTTTTGCTAGTTAGAATTATATATTTTTTCCCCTTAGGACAGCAGTGAAATGAAAGCAGAAGGTAGGAAGCAGTCAACAGTGCTTGTGCTAGTGTTATGTCTAGGATTGATTTATTCCAACAATAGTTTCTGATGGTCTGAATAAGACACTGAAGCATGTGTCTAGAAAAGTTACACTGCCAAGGACACATACAAAAGAAGACTATACTTTTATATTAAAATTATATATATTATATATATATATATATATATATATATATATTTATATATATATATAAAAACAAAAACATAATGGACATGTGTTAGCCAGAACAAAAGTAACTATAAACATATGCTTTATTTTTTTTATTTTAGTTGACATGGGATCCAAAAGTAAATACACTGCAATTTACCCAGTGAACGTGCATATGAAAATGGGGGCAAAAAATGAATGTTATTAGGCTACTTCCTGTGCTGGTTGAATGTTTAAAAAAGAAATTAGATTTTTTAATTTTTTTTAAAACATTTGGCCAAAATGTATTCTGGTACATGTCTTTGGTAAAAAAAAACTCCAAAAGGTATATATTGATTGGTTTGCATGAAAGTTATAGCACCTGCATACTATGGTATATATACTTGAATTTGTTTTTATACTAGTAATGGTGGTGATCAGCAACTTATAATAATACTGCGATAGTGCAGAGGGCAATCTGACACTAACTGATGCTGGGGGAACCGACGAACTGCCACTGATTACACCAGTGACATTAATACAGTGATCCAGCGATAATACTAATCATTGTCACTGTACTAATAACACTGGCTGGGAAGGGATTAACATCTAGGGCGAGCAAGGGGTTAAATGTGTACCTAACTATGAGTAATGTGTGTAAAGTGTGTGCTTTACTAACAGATCTCTTAAAAACAGAGAGATCGTTCCCTCTGTACAGAGCCCTGCATTGATTGTCAGAGCTCTAGTCTGTGATTGTACACAGACAATTAGCAAGTTGTGGCTGTGAATCATTGGCCGGGACTTGCTGTCAAGCTCCCTCTGTGTACAATCGCAGCGAGCACCAGTGGGTAAGGGGGGGGGGGGGTAGGCAGCGACATACGGGTATATTGCTTCGCCTGTGTGGGCCACCCATCCACTGTACATTGAGGGTGGGCAGTCCGCAGGTGGTTATATGAAACAAAATGTTCACTCCAATAATTCATTATATGTATTTGTGCTCACATTAATTAGTGCTCAAATCAGTGCAAAACCGACTTTCCCTTGCTTCCTTTCATCAATGTGATCCTTTCCCTATACACAAAACCTTACCAGACTTGAGGATCAGTGAATTCACTCAATATATTCAGGATTCCAGGCAGATCACTTCCCCATGGTAGGTAGCATAAGGACATGTAGGAAGAAGAAAAGCCAAATAGTGTAGAAAATCCCATAAAAAAATTGTTTCGTTACAGCAGTATTGCTTACATTGGCAGATAGGCACAAACTTCCACTATCCAAGATGGAATAGGCCATATTGCATATTGCCCTAAAGCCACTTTATATGCCACAAATAATAATACTCTTTTGTGTGTTAAAAATGCTTTACAACATGGTTGTTATTTAGCAAACAAAAATATAAAAATTTACATAAAGGCTAGTGTCTTACAATAATACATAATAATCTGTATGATAGATTCTTCAGTGTTTGTTTTTGCTGAGCCACACACAGAACATGTTGCCCTGAATCTCCAAACTGTCTGGGTTTCAATATTTGTATGGTTTTATGAGAATAGAATTAGACATGAGAATCAGTACATTAAATTCTCAAGATCTTCAAATATCACATATGAAATATTATACACCCACCTGAAATTTATTACAACTCTTAATATTCCTTTCTGTGCCAATTGTTCTCAAACATCAGAAGTCAATATGAAAAGCCACAAATGGAAATTTTCATCTGATGTCTTGCAGCTTCATCAACTTCCCCCAATTAGATTTACATTTCCTCTTATAATTCTCTGTTAGAACCAAGGAGGAGGGAGTGGTGATGACAAGGGCATTCGATAGACATATTTATAGTATATAGCATAAGTATATTAAATGACCAATGATAAAGTGTTTGTCAGGGTCCTGTCCACGGCAGGAGTTCTGGAAGATCTGGCATTTCTGCCAATACTCTACATGGCCGCAGAAGTACACATCAGCTTCAGTCTGGTGCCAGAATGCCTTTATAAGGTGACTCATCACTTCCTCTGGTTGCTGGATGTTCTCTAGCTCCCTGTGCCCTGTTCCTGGTTCTTGTGTTTCTGACTTGTGATTTCCTGTTACCGACTGGGCTTGCTCCTGGACCTGTCTACTCTGATTTACCCCCTGATCTGACCTCGGCTTGGCTTACAGATACTCTCTCTCTCTCTCGCTCCTCTGTGAATGACCTCGGCTTTCCCATCTGACTACGTCCGCTCTGATTCCCACCTGGTACCTGACCTTGGCTTGAACCGACTACCTAGTAAACTTCCAAATCCCGGAAGGGCTTGCATACCACGCACAGGTGCCTCCTGTCTGCAGACCGATCTCCATGCAGCAGCTGTGCTTCTGAATAGACCACCAACCAGCACTCCTACAGGCGACCTGTGCAACTTTGGGCCTGACTCCCGCTGTCGCACTCTCAGGGGAGTCTGGAACTTAGCCGCAAGGGAAGCCCTCTCTCCATTGGCCTCCTTCACCAGGTACGTGATAGTGTTCAAGATAATACAGTCAAACAAGAATAGAAAAGCAATGAATAAAGAAAAGGAAAGACATGGAAAAGAAAAGGGATGAGCGAGGACTTCATTGCAGATCCAGGGAGGTGAGATACATTGGATCCACATACCCTATATCACTTCAAACTTTGTTTGCAAATTATTTAATATGCTTGTTAATCTGTCATTAACCATAATCCAGTTAAGTTTGTTCTTGATTAATTCCAAACAGATGGCTGATTTATGACAATATCTCGCATTTGCAATTCTGTTGGCTAGAACTAGTATGTTAGAAATCAGTTTACCTCTTTCCTTGGTTTTCCTTGGGTTAACCTAGTATGAAATAATGTATGTTCTGGGAACTTTTTCAGAGTTATAGCAATCACTGTATAAATAAGTGCATAAACTCTAGTCTAGAACCTCCAAACCTCTGGATATAGCCACCGTGTATGATAAATGGTTCCTTCCTCTGAACATCTTCTAAAACCTCAGGCAATGCATGGGATGTAAATTAGGTATTTTGGTGGTAACCAAACACCATTAAATGATCAGCTTATAAGTTGCTGCTATTAATGTAGTATTACATGAGATCTTGGATACGTCAGCAACCATTTCATACCATTGTGAGAGTTCAAAAGTTCTCTGGAGAACAGTTTCCCAAAGGGTAATTTAGGGCAATTTCTGATTCTCTAAATGTAGTAATGCATATGCCATGGTGATTTGACCTTTTAGACTTGCTAAGTTTTTGCATACCTTTTCAACTGTTGTTCATATAGTTTCCATATCATTGAGGGCTACCTGTTCCTATATGAATTAGTGTATTTGCATAAACCTAAACATCTCTTGAGGAGGTAAAAACCATTTGACTTAAAATAACTTGAATCCTAAATGTCTTTACCAAAGTAAAAAAATATATATTTTATAGTAGCCTTGGTTGATCAACCACTGAAATAGGCTCACAGTAATCCCCAGCTCAAAGCTTGGATTTCCAAATAATGGTACTGAAGAGAACCCAGCCCATAGTTGGTATTCAAGGTTTCTCTAGGGAATGTGATAAAGAAGGACAAAGGTTTGTGGTACTATATTTAGGGCTCACCTGCATCATTGGGGCATTAGAACATGGTTGACAAGAAAGTGCATCTATATGTATCCACTGGGTAGTGGTTGTTCGTTCCCACATTGCACAATACCTGTTGAAATAATTTTGTGGATTAATAATATTTAATCAGACACGATAAACCTGGACCCCAGAGGTGTTTGGTGCAAATAAGATTTGTTTATTTGACTGATGTCCTTTTGACCCCATATAAATCACCCTATGGCATTCTGTAGCCTGAAGTCTATTTTCTTATTAGAGGAATAGGGAGAGTCCTGAATAAATATAAAACACACAATAATATTTTGGTTGTTCCGCAATAATAAAACCATGCTTACTAGCAGCTTTTTATTTAATACTTTAGTTCTGCTTTAAGTTCCTTACCCTTCTCCCTTTGTGGTTTTTGGTGGTGCCACATGGAAGAAGCTGTGGCTATCTTAAAAAAATTCCTGTCTCTGAGTGTCCTTCTGCTCCTCACACCAGCTTTCCACCTTCCCGTCAGCATCACCTCTATGCTTCAGGATGACCACCAAAGTATAGAAAACTTGCAGTTCAATTAATTGCTGCCACTTCGCTCTTTTGAGGGTCTAAGTACAATGGAGGTGTAGAGTGATTTCCGAATGTCCACCATTAGAGTTTTCACCCCCCTCTACAGACTGTCTCTAAAGATTAAGAACTATTACAGTTGACTCTGAATATGTTTGTTGTGCTACTGAGAATGACAGTACCCTGAGCTTCTGTGAAGCAGAAAGTGGTGGGTGTAGTATAACACACCTGAACTTTGCTAAAATATTTCTGCACAGAAAGCTAATAAGTAAGTTAAGATCTATAGACTTAAAACTCAGTCTGTAAATCCAAAGAAAATTAGCTTAAAGTGATATTAAAGGTTTTTTTTTCAAATAACAAACATGTCATATTTACCTGCTCTGTGCAATGGTTTTGCACAGAATAGCACCAACCCTCCTTTTTTCGGGTCCCCCAGTGGCACTCCTGGCATCTCCCTCCTGCTTAGTGCCTTGCTATGGGGGCACCTGAGCAGGTTTGCTCCCAGGCCACTGCTCTCTGTGTCCATTCACAAATGGCCATGCCCCTGCTTTCTCCTCATTGGCTCACTGGCTTTGATTGACAGTAGTGGGAGTTGTTCTAGCCATTGAGGAGGGATAGACTCAGCACAGTCAAGGCTCTTGTGCACATCACTGGATGAAGATGGGGCTCAGGTAATTATTGGGGGGGAGGCTGAGGGAGGAGTGCTGCTGCACAGAGAAGGTTTTTTTAGGCATAGAATTCATGAAGGTGAAAACCCTTGAGCCTTTACAACCACTTTAAAGACAACATTCAGAGAGTACTCAATAAAAATTAATATTCAAAATGGTCTAATTAGTGGTGTATCCCAAGGTTCAGTATTGGTGCCCTTACTTTTAATCTGTTTATACATTTTATAGTGTTTGGAATTAAAAGTATCATTCCATTTCTGTGTTTGTGGATAGCAAAACATATGTTGTTCAATAAAGTCCACATCAGGAATTAGGTAGATTTTTTTTTACTTGTTGATCCAAATCAAACCACAGTGTGTCAAGATTTTTTGCCTTCCTCTGGATTAGTTCTGGATTTAGGTTTCTAAGGCTGAAGTTTTTCAGTTGATTTATTTTTGTCTTATGGTTGATTTTGATAGACATGTATTTTTTCCCTTTTTCAATATGACTAACTATGTGATAATTAAATGTACTGTAAGAGAGAGAGAGACAGGCCCTCCAGGTGTGCAGGCACAGGGATCGATGAAAGGACAGACAAGGCATTAGTCTACAAAAAGTCTAAAATATTTACAATTGGCGAAAAAAGAGCAACAGAAATAGGTTTATTTATCCCTAATGGAACAATTAAACTAGACACTGACAGACTTAGCAGAAATATGTTACTTTATCCAATTAGTGAGCTGTCGCATGCTATTGTGTTTTTTGCCTGAGGCAAGCTCTCTGTAACACACCGTTGCAATATCTATTGTAACACAAATACATATATATAAATGATCAAAAATAACATTTACAAGAAGATGATATTTTGTACATTAGCAAAGCATTGCTGATTTTTATGAAAACAGAATCAAGTTTAAGTGCTTATGGGAAATGTAAAATACAACGTGTACTAATATGGCATTTTATACATTGTTTTCATAATAATCCCAGCATTTTGTATGGTCAATAAAATTAGGTTTTTAAACATTTACTCTAAGAAGAATTCCACAGTTTAAAGAACAACTTCACTTCTAGTGAAATTGTCCTTTAAATACTCCCCCACCCTCACCCCCAATTTCTTCACTGTGTGGCCCTGCCTAGCACTACTCAGACACACTGCTCAGCTCATTCCTGCCTGTAGCTGGAGCTTTTGGATGGCTGAGGGCTTCCATGAGCACGTCTCCAGCAATAGGAATGAACGGGCAGAGCAGCATAATAGGAATGCATTATAGGAACTGGCTGCTGCCCAGGACTTCTTTCTGCACAAGATAAAAGAAATATGTAAAATAATTATTGGTACCATTTCATAATAAATTATTTGTCATACGAATAAAAATGTCCGATTCATAGAGTTACTATCTAGAGTAATTTGAAAAAAAAAAACAGTTAAGCTGATTTTGCAAAGAACAGGTTTATTGGTATTGTACACCTTAGTATATGTTGTAGGGAATCTGTCATGTTGATACATCCCAAGTTGAAAAGCCTCTCATGGAAGTGACTCTAATTCTTTGATTGTAATGCATACTAGCTCTGGGTCAGTAAAGTGTCTGTAGTTAAAGTGATTCTAACAGAAAGATTTAAAAAAAAAAAAAAAAAAACATGCCTTACTTACCTGCTCTGTGCAATGGTTTTGCATACAGCAGCCCCGATGCTCTTCTTTTTGGGTCCTCCACCGGTGCCAAGTCTCTTGCTATGGGGGCACTCAAGCAGACTTGCTTCCAAGTCACACTCAGTGTGTCTATTTGCACATGGAGTGTGGATCAGCCCTGCCCCCACTCTCCTCATTGGCTCACTGGCTGTAACTGACAGCAGCAGGAACAAATGACTCCTGTGTGAGCCAATGAGGAGAGAGAGAGACCCCGGAGAGCCGCTGCTCTTATGCAGATCACTGGGCTGAGATGGGGCTCAGGTAAGTATAAGGGTAGGTACTGTATATAATGCATGAAGGTAAAAAACCTTGAGCCTTTAGAACCACTTTAATGTGCCTACAAGGGACAGGTATACAATCGGGAATTGGAGCCATTACCACCACACATGGAAGCTGTCCCACCAATAAAATTACATATAGACCTATTCCCCTAAAGCAGGGGTCTCCAAACTTTATAAACAAAGAGCCAGCTTACTGTTCTTCAAACTTTAGGGGGCCCGGAGCATGGCCGGTGGGAGAAGGAAGTATCCTAGCATCAGTGGGAGTAAACAATGCCCCATCATTGGTATTAGGGGGATTAATAGTGTCCCATCATTGGTACCAATGGGAGGAATAGTGCCCCATCATTGGTGTCAGTGGGAGGAATAGTGCCCCATTATTGGCATTGGTGGAAGGAAAAGTGCACCATCATTAGTATTGATGGGAGGAACAGTGCCCCATTGTTGGAATCAATAGGAGGAATAGAGCCCCTTTGTTGGTATCAATGGGAGGAATAATGCCCCATCACTGTTACGGGGAGAGGAATAGTTCCCCATCATTAGTGGCAATGGGAGTAATAGTATCCCACTGTCGGTGTCAGAGGCAGGAAGTATGCCCCACTGTTGCCACTGTTGAGGACAGTGGGGGGAATAAGGTCCCAAGGGCTGGATAAAAGCAAGCAAAGGGCCACTAAACCTAAATGGAAGCCTTACACTTTTTTATCTTTATAGTCCTAAATACAGTATGTATTTTTCTGCAATACATGCATGTTTTACCCTTTAAAGACCCTGCAAGGACAGAAAAATACATTTTGATTGCCAAAAATGCAGTCAGTTACTTTTTTCCTGTTGTTAGCTGACAACACTCAACTGGCGTTACAAAAAATGGTGTCAGCCATGCCCAGTTTTTTTTTTTTGCTAAACTTCTGAATCCTTTCCTTTCTCCTCATCTCCACACCACAGAGAATATGCATTTTGTAGTTCAAAATAAGAACTGAGAGGGCTAATTAGACTCATTGAGGTAACAGGAAGAAAGCTCTGAATTTCTGAAACGATCACAAGGTATTTATTCTGCACTTATCAAACATACAGTATCTTACAGAAGTGAGTGCACCCCTCACATTTTTGTAAATATTTAATTATACCTTTTCATGTGACAACACTGAAGAAATGACACTTTGCTACAATGTAAAGTAGTGAGTGTACAGCTTGTATAACAGTGTAAATCTGCTGTCCCCTCAAAATAATTCACCACACAGCCATTAATGTCTAAACCGCTGGCAACAAAAGTGAGTACACCCCTAAGTGACAATGTCCAAATTGGGCCCAATTAGCCATTTCCCTAAAAAAGAGAAAGGGAGAGTATTAGCAGGTCTGGTATATTACTGAGTGCACTGGGAAGCAGCGTTATACTCTGGTGACTATTGGACTGTGCAGTCATATAAAGATACAACTCTTAACCAGAATGTGAAGGTAACATTTATTTATGTGAATGTATTTACTGATGTGAATTTATTTGATGATCTATAAATTTTATTTTTATTTATTTCAGGTACTTACTGTATATAGCACTGTCAATTTACGCAGCTCTTAACATATATATTGTACATTCACATCAGTCGCTAACCCTCAAGGGGTGTACAATCTAAGGTCCCTAGCTTACATTCATACATGTACATACTAGGGACAATTTAGACAGGATCCAATTCACCTACCAGCATGTCTTTGGAGAGTGGGAGGAAACCTGTGTACCCGGGGAAACCCACGCAGGCACAGGGAGAACATGCAAACTCCAGGCAGGAGGTGCCGTGGCTGGGATTCGAACCAACGACCCTAGTACTGCCAGGCGGAAGTGCTAACCATTTAGCCACTGTGCTTCCCTTGCATGGTTTGTAATGTCCTTCTGAAAAATAATGATGTTGCAGGGAAATAAGTGTCATACTATTCACAGGCATTAGTCGTATTTGTTCATCCCTGTAAGTTATAACAGTAGCTGTGTTTTTGGTCTTTGACCTATAAAGCTCATTCTCTCTGGCAATAATGTCATCACCTTATGTAAGTACAGCAAAGTACACAAATGAAAAGGCTTCATTGTTTTTGTCCTCACCTTTCCTACCCTGACAATACAACTCTGAGATAAATGTAACTTTCCCTTTTGTGTTTTATTTTTATTTCTGTACATTGTGAGTGGTAGAAAATAATAATGAATGCCAGTAACATAGCACAAACATTCAGACTTATGAAAAGTGTTTATTAGAGCTGTCACTGTTATGCATAGTATGCAGTTAAAAAAGCTAATGGCTCAAATATTTTAGCTCCTTTACAGAATAAAATGTGTAACATACTGGCAGCTATGTATTAAGAATATTCTTTATTTGCCTCTTAGAAGTTGAGATGTGTACTGACCTAAACAAGCTTGTAGGACTGGAAGTCGGGAGCCTGTGCTTTTCAGAAGCCATCAATGGCAGCTCTCATAATGCTTCCATCAGAGGTTTACTTCAAGCATAGTGGCATTTTTATGTTATGGTTGAAAGTATATCCAAGAAAGCATTGCAGTTCCGTGCTTCTCAGCATTAGAACCAACCAAAAAATGATTTTTTAAGCTAAAGACAGTCTCTCTTCTGAAATAACTAGTTGGGAATCCTTCATTCTTCTTTAACCTCTGGACTTCATCTTGGTTTTGGTATCGAACCCTCAGTTGGTTCACTTTCCTGAGAATGTTTGCAACTGGGGGTTGGAGGATGATCCTATCCAGTGCAGACTTTCGAATCTTGAATACAAAAGGATTATTATTATACAGGATTTATGTAGCGCAGTGCTTTACAAAATGAAGGACTGTACAGTTACAATACAATATGGTACAAGAGGAATCAGAGGGCCCTGCTTGTTAGAGCTTACAATCTAAGACAGAGGGTTAGTGATATAATAGGTAATGACTGTGGGGGATGAGCTGATGGAGAAAGTAAAAACAGAATATTAGTTAGAAGCAGGATAGGCTTCTTTTAAGAGAAGGGTTTTCAGGATGGTCTAAAGATGGATAGATTAGAAGATAGTCGGACAGATTGGGGTAAGGAGTTCCAAAGGATGGGAGAAGCTCAGGAGACGTCCTGGAGGATGATAGAATATCTAGAATGATAGGAAGGACTGTTTGGGAAAGCAGGCAAAAAACCTCTCAAGTCGCATACTAAATCAGCTATATTTACAGTGGCAGTCATCCAGTGATTGCAGGGCACTCACGCCCTACAAGTTATTCAACTTTACTGAGAGTGACATTACTGACCACCTCAGAGCTAGTATGCAGCTGACTCCTGTTTTAATGAGAAACATTCAGCTTCACTGAAGCTGAAATAAACTGTAGAGAGAAACAGTCAATGTGACAAATGCAGGTCAGACCACTGCCATTGCAACTTGTGATAACTGGCTGGGCAACCTCACACTACACTGTCACTGATTCGCAGCAATGACACTCTCAGGCTCACCCTGCACAAAGATTTTCCAGCTTGTGGGACCACAAACTAAGTGCCAACAGACTGAGAGTAATTGTCACTGAGTGTAGTTAAAGCGGAGTTCCACTCACACTTTCAAAAAAGAAAAGTCAGCAGCTACAAAAACTGTAGCTGCTGACGTTTGAAAAACAGCCACTCACCTGTCCCATGATCCCGCAGTGTCCTCCGTTTCACCAGCCATCTGGTGTTCCAGGCACCGGCATCTTCAGTGTGGGCACCCGGCGGTGACAGCTTGCAGCTTCACAGTGGGGTGCCCACTGCGCATGAGCGAGTAGTGCTGCGCTTCCTGAATGGCCCCATCATCTTCTGGGATCTGTCATGTGTCCCAGGAGACTATGGGGAGGGAGGGTAGGAGGACAACTTCAGCATCCGAATGCCTAGGCAATCACAATGGAAGTGGGATCGGGTACCTGTCAATTTCGGGTACCTGCTCCCCAAAGATGCCAATCCTTAATGGTGAGTAGGGGACCAGTCTTTAAAGCGGAACTTCCCCTTTTGGGTGGAGCTCCGCTTTAACTAAGCAATTAACCTTTTAAACTCCAAACTGCCACCAGATAGCTTTCTGCCTCTCAACCCTTCACAATAACAGGAATGACAATTATTTAAATAAATGTCTGTACACACTGTCACAACAGACTAGTATATCCAGAGATTTATCATGTAGTAGCGCTCTTCAAAGAGATAGGGATTCTTTTAAATCCTGTGTTAGTGCTTTAGAGACAATTTTAACACTTTTAAAAATATTGTTTAATAATGAAAAGGTAAAAATGGTGCAAATAAAATATTGACTTAAAAAAAAGATATTACAAAGAAACAAAGAGACAACAATGCAACTGAAAAACAAAGGGTAGAAGAATGAAAATACTTAGCAAGTCCTGATTCAGCAGAGTATAATCGATCAAGCAAGATGTTGACAGTTGTTGTCATAACACTTGACAGACTTCTTTGGATTGATGTTAAATGAGACCTGTCAAGTGTTGTTGCAGATACCATCTGACCAATCAAAAGGGTGGGGAGTGGTCGATTGAATGTCACAAGTTTACTACTGTACCGTAGCCATTCCTTACAAACAAACTTATACCAAAATTAATTCTGTGTATTCAAATATGTACAGGTTACATTCTGGAAACTGTTATATTATTGTCCAGCATTGAATTTTATGTCTAGAGATACTAAACATGAGGTCTCTCGGATAGACCTGTCACTTAGGCAGTAGGAGACGGCTATCTCACCTGTACTTGGTAGCTTAGCCATGTATGACCTTGATTTGTTTGGTATTTTCTTATCCATTCATATATGCATTTATTATTAATGTGTCTTGGTCCTATCTTGTCCTAATTTTAGGAATGAAGTGTAGATTTTGAAAATATCTCTGACAGGTCACCTTAGGCCTAAATGACTTTTCTGATACACATGGGACCCTTACAAAATAAATAAAGGCGCAGAAAAAAAACTGGTTCACCCCTGTACATCCAGCGCCAACCTTATTCTACTAATTGTTATCTTTAAAATGATAGATCTTGTCAAAGGGAATTCCAGTTTATTCGCTACGTAGCATTGAACCTCATCGAAGTCTATGGGGCAAATGTTAATGCTAAATTTTGGCAATTTTCAAGTCTAATTGGCCAAAAATACACAAATCTTTTAAATAACATGCTTGGGATGGCTTAAAGCTGCATACAGAGTTACAAAACAGTATGATTTGCATGGACAGTCTCAGGAACCGTGTACACTGGCAGTGCATACTTGGCTGCAGAATTGACTTTTTAGCTTTAGCAAAAATACAGGAAAGGTACCCCAATATGATTTATTACAGCTTGTAACTGATTTTGTATCTAGTGGTAATAGGCCTTTTTGAATGTTGGAAATAGCAGCCACAGCAGATCTGAAAGCTATAGGAAAATGTACTCTTAAAAAAAATAAAGCTAAAGCCCTTAACTTTGTAGAAACTGGTCACAGAGCTCTGTAGTGTTTTCTGGCCCTTTTTATTATATCTGCAGCTGTCTCTAAATAATCCCCATACCCAGCATCTTAATGCCAGCTTTGTCAAACATCTCTTTCAACAGCTTTATGGCCTCTGCTACACCATCTTGCCATTATTTTGCTCAGAAGGTCATCCCCCAGCCACCATTATTTTGTGCAGAAGGCCACCTCCGCCATCCACAAGCATGTAGCATACAAAAAGGTAGCACTGGAGGAGGAGAAGGAAACAGAGCAGACTTCAAGGGAGACATTTCATCTCTCCCATATCCCAGGAGTTGTACATGGGTGGAGTGGGATGGGGGAACTCACCTAAAATTAAGTGTAGACAACCATAAGCTGCTAACCCTTCCCCAAATCATATTTTATTCTATTTTGCTAGGGCATTTTTTTTTTTTAAATTTGGGGTCACAGAGCATACACTTGTTGCTGACACAGGCAAAGCTGCTCTTTGTCTGCAGCTTGCTAGTACATGCGTGTGCAGTAAAGCGCCACTTGTTTATTTTCCCTACTGCCATAACTGACATTAGATTTAGGCAGTTCCCTTTATTAAAAAGAAAAGTCAGGCAGGTCTAAAGTGAGAGGCAGAGGTTCTACCTGTGAAGGTAATATTTTTATTTCATTTTTATAATTTACAAATTTACATATTTTAATTGCTTTTCTCTTTCTTTTACTTTTATTTTCTTTCTCATAAGACCATCTTTGGCCTGGTCAAGCAAAAACAGACAGGGACAGCAAAAGCAAAATGAGTATTACCTTAGGCAAAAAGGAAGTCCTGGGCTTACACTCCACCTTGTCCCTATGCAAAAACAGAAAAGGATTCCTTGCAAGATAAGGCCTCCAGCTCCTTGTTAGTGATATTAGAGAGAGGAATGACTCTAATTGGTTTAAAAGCACAGAGAAAACCAGACTCAGATCCCACAAAGTCACAGGGGAACGAATAGGGGAGCTACATTTAATTAAAAAGCCTGTAGAAAAATTATTGCAGCAAGAAGCAATTAGGAGAGAAGCCCTGCAAAAAAAACCAATGCAGCCTGTTATCATTGTAGTGCATGCGGACAAGGACAAGCTGTAAAGGGGCTGCAGGATATCAGCAGAATTAATATTTAAAAACCCTTTTCTCCCTCACCCCCAAATTGTTTAAGGAGTACTATTCGCTACCTACAGGACATACAGTAAGGGTTTACATCTACTACACAAGACTAGTCAATGCCAACAAGTTCTACACTACTCTGTCCCTATGAACTTTATCAGCAGCACTTTCTATGCTTTCCCTATCACAGTTAAAGCATCCAACCTTTTAGAATTAAGGGGCTGGCTTATCTAGAAGTCCCTTTTTTGCCTTTTGTGGCCATCTGACACAAAATCAAAGGCCAACAAGTATATTAAACCTAGGCAGCAAGATCTTGCATTAGTTCAGTGGTTCCACAAACCATGAAAAGACAGGGTTCACCTTAAACCCATGGTGGACTTGAATCTCATCTTTATGCATGGGACCCTGGAGTGAGTGTAAACCATAAAAAAAATTATCATGTGGAAGTTTTATTATCAAGTCCATAGCTAAAGTAGAAATCCCTATTACAGCTTATCCAATCCTATCTTGATAAGTAGAGTGCTTACAAAGGCATCCTTTATGAAGGTATCTCCCCACCCAGTCCCAGACATGGGATCATATGTTGACCTAGCAATGACATCAGTTCATGTCTTTTAGATTCGTATTCCTTTACGGTACGTTAGGCTGAACTGAGCAAAAAAGATAGGTCACATCATCAATAAATGTGATAAAACATTCTCGCCCAGCATTTGGGATAATATGCACTGCTATTGCTACCTTTTATAAAAATTGATATGTGCATCTAAAAATAGTATATACAATTTTATTTTGGGTGACTAAAACATAAAAATAAGAGAGGTTGGCTGCACATTGCACAGACCTTGAGCAACAAAAGCAATTTAATGCAAATAAGAGCAGTGAATCTCAGGCACCTAAAATTACCTCTATGATTTCTAATAAATATGGCATTCACAATGAGAACACATTTGTCCATGGCAGCAAGTGCATTCATAGTAAGAGTCTGTGTATTTCTAAAGTGAGGATGATAGGAACAGCAGATTACAATTAGTCTGGCTTTAGTATACTATACTTAACTCTCAACAGTTTCAAAGTATTTTTCCACAGCTCAGGTGGGAGAATCTGTACACAGGACAACTATTAGTCATGCCCTCCACAAATCTGGCCTTTATGGAAGAGTGGCAAGATGAATGCCATTGAAGAAAGAAAGCCAAAGGAAGTCTAGTTTGCAGTTTGCGAGAAGCCATGTAGGGGACACGGCAAACATGTAGAAGAAGGTGCTCTGGTCAGATGAGACAAAAATTGAACTTTTTAGCCTAAAAGCAAAACGCTATGTGTGGTGGAAAACTAACACTGCACATCTCCCTGAACACACCATCCCCACCGTGAAACATGGAGGTAGCTGTGTCATGTTGTGGGGATGCTTTTCTTCAACAGGGACAGGGAAGGTGGTCAGAGGTGATCGTAAGATAGATGGAACCAAATAAAGGGCAATCTTAGAAAAAAACCTGTTAGAGTCTGCAAAAGACTTGAGACTGGGGCAGAGGTTCACCATCCAGCAGGACAATGACCCTAAACATACAGCCAGAGCTACAATGGTTTAGATCAAAGCATATTCATGTGTTGGAATGACCCAGTCAAAGTCCAGAGCTAAATCCAATTGAGAATCTGTGGCAAGACTTGAAAATTGCTGTTCACAGATGCTCTCCATCCACTCTGACAGAGCTTGAGCTATTTTGCAAAGAAGAATGGGCAAAAATATCACTTTCTAGATGTGCAAAGTTGGTAGAGGCATACCCAAAAAGACTTGCAGCTGTAATTGCAGTGAAAAGTGGTTCTACAAAGTATTGACTCAGGGGGGCTGAATACAAACGCACACCACATTTTTCAGATATTTGTAAAAAAATTTGAAAACCATTTATAATTTTCCTTCCACTTCACAATTATATGTCACTTTGTGTTGGTCTATCACATAAATTCCCAATAAAATACATTGACGTTTTTGGTTTTAACATGACAAAATGTGGAAAATTTCAAGGGGCTTGAATACTCTTTCAAGGCACTGTAGTTACCTATTTTCAGCCCACTCCAGTCTGGTCATGCGATCCCCTATATCAGCCAGTGCCAGGTCGGAGGGAAGAGGAGAGAGTGGTCTGACAATGGCTAGTAAAGCAGTGACATCACTCAAAGGCTTCAATGGTCTATCCGTTGTTGGCATTCTCTCCTCTCCCCTGCAGTTGAGCTGGCTGACACAGGAGAGCTGGATCACGTGACCTGACCAGAGAGGCCTGAAAATAGGTAAGTATATACCTGTACTGCTTTCTTACACAGGTTATTTAGCATACGTGTTTTAAGGCTAGTAGGGTACAGCCGAAGTTGCATTTTAATTTTTTCACACACGATTCACACAACTTTCACCCAAGGTTGACATAGTTTTCTATTTTGATTTAATTGGAAAAATGTGTAAATCCGGGATAAAAGTATAAATCTCATTTGATAAAACTATAAATATACTCCTTAGAGCAGGGGCGGACTGACAACTCATTGGGCCCCCGGGCAGTAGGGGATCATGGGGCCCCTGTGTCCTTGCCCAAACTCAAAAAAGCCTATGAAAAAGGTACCAGGGGCATCTCATGCGGCCCCATACTGACCCTGGGCCCTCGGGCAGTGCCCGAGTTTTCAAATGGTCAGTCCGCCCCTGCCCTAGAGTAGATTAGCAATCATTTATACCAATGCTGAAAATGCCTATGTATTGGAAGCTTTTACCTAAAAGAAACACATTTTTGCTAGTTACTGGACTGCTCTGCGAGATGACAATGGCTGTGTCTTTTATAGCTTTAAAGAAGAATGAACTTTTAAACAATTTTAATTTTATTTAACTCTGTGGGCAGTTAGTAAGTATTATATGCACTTGGTTCAGTTCTGATTGATGGTTCCATTATCCCAAAAAAATATCTCTCTATGCTGGATGTCCCAACTCCTCTATGATGAGTGATCTGTCACTAATATTAATGACCAGTCAGCACTGTTTCACTATTTTCAGCATTCATATTAGTAAAATATCACTCAAAGCTAAGTTTCTATGTAAAGTATCTGCCTATGCCCTGTATGAAATTAAAGAAGCCACAGATACATTACACAGACCCACAGCCTCGAGGGATCTTTTACTATTATGAATGAACAAGCTGTATATTCATCATAGCGACATCACACGGCACTGTGGCTCTGTGTGTCTATCAGAGAATGCTTTTACACATACACAGCCCGGCCAATGGATTACACAGCCCCGCAGCACTGTGTGAGTTTTCATTTTTATGAATGAATGATCAGCACTGTCAGGCCAGTGCAATGTTTACTACAATGCTGTGTGGTCTGTTGGCCAGGCTGTGCATGTGTAAAAGTGGATTCTGACAGACAGACAGCGATGCAGACTGTGTGATTTTTTTTTTGCTGCTAGATACCACAGTTGTCAATTACAAATTTGTCTCCTTTCTTCAGCATTGACGGACAGACTGGGGAAACCATGCTGCTGAGAAGCTAAGGGACTGATGTTATAGTGGTGTAAAGTGATAATGGGTTTATTTTAGTAAGTTATACCCATTTTACAACAGTTAAAGCTGAAATACAGACAAATCCCTGAGTACACACATGAAATACAATATATAAGCACTGTTGTATCTTCCAAAAGATTTGTATCTGCCGATCGATTGTTCAGTTTCACTTTCACTTACATGTCTTCTCTCCACTCCTACCCTGTGATTGGACAGAAAATAAAGAAGTGGCAGAATAATGACTCATCTCTCTGTCACTCTGCTTTCTCCTGCTATCTGCATGCACCTTGCACTCCAACATACATAATTGACTCCTTTTATCCCTTTCCCATTTTGTGCTCTGCTGTACAGACATTACAGAAGACTGCAAAAGGCTGCTATCAAGTCAAAATTCAGGACCTTACACTACTTGCATTTGAAAAAAAAAAAAAAAGACATTTAAGCAATTAATCATTTAATTTAATATAATGATGATTTGTGTTTTCCATATCTGCCTGGAGTTCAGCTTTAAACATCATACAGTACATCATACAGTAAACGGTGGCTGTTTACTGTCATTATGTAACTGTAACTAGCTGATTCATGTGATGTTTTTTGGCCTTGGAGAGATATGTCGCAATGATCAAAATAAACTAAATAAAACAGTTTTTTTTTTACTGAAATGACGGGTGTTCCCTGGAGATCAGTACAATGTGGATTTCCTCCACAATGTTAGGTCATTTCTAGCAGCAGAACGACTTGTGACAAGCAAATATTTATCAGCAGAATATCGATCAGAAAAATAAGTGTTGTGACTTTTGGAAAGGAAAACAAGAAACCCTCATAAAAACACTGATAGGACATTGCAGTTCACAGCTTGTAAACCTGGAAGACATTTCTGAAGGTAAATTCACAGCTAGAGAGCTAAAATATTTATCTTAAAGATCAATAAAGTACACTGGCATAAATTATACCTTATAAAAATTATACCTTATAAATAGGTATATATATATATATGTTACATTTTATGTATACTGCTTACCTATATTGATTTGAAATAATTAAAAAAATTAGGGAATGCGCATGCGTGGCCGGCGGGACGGACATGTCCCGATGAGGCTCCGCTTACCCGTCGGGTGACGGCACCCAGAAGCGGCGGGTCCCGGCCCGTGAAACACTCTGGGGGGATCCAATCCCCTGGGCAACCATCCCGGAGTCTGATCCGCCCGGGTCTGCGGCGGATCCTCCGCTCCAAGTCAGAGTACTCTGACTGAGGACTCGATCCCCGCTGCGAGCTGTGCACAGGCCCGCCCACTGCTGCACACAGCTCACCACTGCACACAGGCTGAAGAGGGAGAGAGCTGGGGGGGCTGAATTCACTATAACAGCCCCCCCCGTCCTGACAAGCAGCAAAATGGTTAAAGGGGCATCCCGGCACCAGGTACCCCCATCAACTAAAACAATCAAAGAGGCCCTGGCTGTCACGGTGTAAGGTCAGGTTCAGAGACCAGTTGCTATAGCAGTAAAAGGCTTACCTGGAACCAGCAGGATAGGTACACCAGCGGATCCCCCTGGGAATGACGCAGGCTCACCTGAGGTGCGGGGTCTAAGTATTAACCGGTATTCACCAGAGCTCCTAATGGTGGAGATGGATTGGGCTGCGTGTTAATACCAGGTCGCAGATCTCAGGATCACCCCACCAGGGAATGAGCAGACTGGGAACCAATAGCGGATCAACAGGTTAGGGATCAGACGAAAGCAGAGTCGGTCACAAGCCAAGGGTCGGTCACAAATGGTAGCAGATCAATCGTGGTCAGGAACAAGCCAAAGGTCAATAGCGGAGGTGTAGACAGCAGCAGGAACAGTAGCAGGATATTGGCTGGAAAGGCACAATAATCTGGCAAGGAGGAAGTCCAAGGACATGGCTTATATAGGAAGTTCATGGGAGGAGCAAGGAGTTCAAGGTTCAAGAGCAAACAAGGCACAAGGCAGGATTATCCAATAGATGAGGCAGAGTGTTGTCCAGCATCCCAGGTAGCTCAGTGAGTAGAGTTACTGCCTGACACAGTAGAAGTCCCAGGTTCAAGTCCAGGCCCTGACAGTACTCCCCTCCTCCCAGGACGTCCTCTGGATGTCTTAGGACTAGGCTTGCGTGGAAACCTCTGGTGGAATTTTCTTGTTAGTCTAGGAGCATGAACATTCTCCTCAGGCTCCCAAGAATTTTCTTCTGGTCCATATCCTTCCCATTGAACCAGATACTGTAACTTATTCCTAAAGATCCTGGAATCAAGGATTTTCTCCACCACAAATTCTTCTTCACCCTGTACCTCAACAGGTGGAGGAGGTGGAAAATTTCTTCCAGGGAAAGGATTTTCCTGAAACGGTTTGAGTAGTGATATATGAAAAACAGGGTGAATCCTCATACTATCCGGAAGCTGTAAGCGAAAGGTGACTGGGTTGATTTGGGCAGAAATCTGAAAAGGACCCACAAACTTTTGACCCAACTTAGCAGATGGCACCTGGACCTTCAAATTCTTTGTTGATAACCAAACTTTTTCACCCACATGAAACGTAGGAAGTGTTCTCCGGTGTCTGTCTGCAGACTTTTTGTAATACTCCTGAGCTTCCCTCAAAGTCTCAATCAATTTCTCTTGAATCTCCTGCAATGTAGTTAGTCTATCGGTAACAGCAGGGATTGGAGTTGTGATAGGGAGATCAGGAATAAAAACTGGATGGTAACCGGCGTTTAAGTAAAAAGGACTTTGAGAGGTGGAACTATGTTTAGAATTGTTGTATGCAAACTCTGCAGTGGGAAGACAGTCCACCCAGTCATCCTGAAGATAAGTGACAAAGCATCGAAGATACTGTTCCATTGTTTGATTAGTTCTCTCAGTCTGACCATTAGACTGGGGATGAAAACCAGAGGACAGATTAACTGTAACACCTAAGGCTGAGCAAAAACTTCTCCAGAATTTCGAAGTAAACTGCACACCTCTGTCAGACACCACATCAGGGATTCCATGCAGTTTAAAAATTTCTCGAACCATCAATTCAGCAGTCTGTTCAGCAGTGGGCACCCCCTTAACTGGAACAAAATGGGCCATTTTAGTGAGACGGTCAACCACTACCAAAATGGTGGTCATTCCTTTTGAGGGAGGTAAATCCACCACAAAATCCATAGAAATAGACCCCCATGGTCTTGATGGAACAGGGAGTGGCTGAAGCAACCCCAAAGGGGAGGCTCGGGGAATCTTATTGCGTGCACAGGTCAAGCATGAGGTCACATAGCGTTTGACATCTTTCTTGTACCCCGGCCACCAAAAGGAACGTGATAATAGTTCTTCGGTCTTAGCGACTCCAAAATGCCCAGCAAGTTTGGAATCATGAACCAACTTGAGAGCTTCCACCCGAACAGATTCAGGTACATAAAAGATGATGTCCTTGAATCCAAAAGCCATTCTTATAAGTCAGGTTAATGTCCGTAGGTGGATGATTGAGAAGTGGGTCATTCTCATACCCCTCTTTAAGAAGATTCAAGAATGCCTTAGGACTTGTGGCCCCTAGAAAGTTCTTTTGAGGCAGGATTGTGCATTCAGAAGTGTTCTCCTGGAGAAGCCCAGACGACATTCGTGATAAGGCATCAGCCTTTCCATTTCTTGACCCAGGTCGATATGAGATAATAAAATTGAACCTGGAAAAGAACAGTGACCAACGTGCTTGTCTAGAAGACAATCTCTTGGCAGAACGGATGAATTCTAGATTTTTATGATCCGTGAAGACAGTCACAGGATGCTTAGCCCCTTCCAACAGATGCCTCCATTCGGAAAAGGCTTCCCTAATTGCCAGCAACTCCTTATTCCCAATGTCATAATTCCTTTCAGCAGATGACATCAAACGAGAAAAATAAGCACAGGGATGAAGCTGCATTTTTTCTCCTCGTCGCTGAGAAATGATAGCTCCCACGGCGGAGTCTGAGGCATCCACTTCCACAATAAAAGGTAGCTCAGGATCAGGATGTACCAATATTGGTGCAGATGTGAAGAGAGTCTTTAGCTTACTAAAAGCAGTTTGTGCCTCAGTTGACCATGCAAAGGGCACTCCTTTCTTTGTCAGCTGTGTAATTGGTGCTATTACCTTAGAGAAGTTTCTTATGAATTTCCTGTAAAAGTTTGCAAATCCAATAAATCGTTGTATTTCCTTAACGTTTCCAGGGGCAGTCCAATCCACCACTGCCTTGATCTTTTCAGGATCCATGCTCACTCCTTCTGAAGAAACGATATATCCCAAGAACTGGATCTGGGCTAGTTCAAACTCACACTTCTCCAGTTTGATGTAGAGTCGGTTCATCCTTAACCTTTTGAATACAGTGCAGACATGCTTGCGATGCTCCACCAGGTTGTCCGAAAAGATGAGGATATCGTCCAGATAAGCAATAACAAACTGGTCCAACAAATCTCGAAACACATCATTTATGAAGTGCTGAAAAGTCGCGGGAGCATTACATAGGCCAAAAGGCATAACTAGGGACTCAAAGTGTCCATATCTGGTTCTAAAGGCAGTCTTCCATTCGTCGCCTTGACGCATGCGTACCAGGTTATATGCCCCCCGTAAGTCAAGTTTTGTGAAGACTTTGGCAGAGCGGAGTCTTTCCAACATCTCTGCGATTAAAGGGAGTGGGTAACGGTTTTTAACAGTGATTTTATTCAAGCCCCTAAAATCAATGCATGGACGCAAGGTGGAGTCCTTTTTCTCAACAAAGAACAGGGCTGCTCCTGCAGGAGATGTTGAGGGTCTGATAAAGCCCTTCTCCAAATTCTCATCAAGCCACTCCCTTAGCACCTTTAACTCAGGTTCTGATAGATTGAAAATGCGGCTGAATGGTATTTCTGCTCCTGGAAGCAGTTCAATGGGACAATCATATGGACGATGAGGAGGTAGTTGATCCGCATTTTTCTTATCACAGACGTCTCGAAACTCATGGTATTGTGGAGGCAGATTGTCATATGACTGTGTAGTTACCATATCAGCCTGTGATTTCCTGATTGGTAGACAACTTGTAGCACATGGTTTCCTACAATGTTCCTCACAATGGGGGGATGTAAAATTTATGGTCCGTGCTCCCCAGTTGATGAAGGGATTATGGGTAGTAAACCAAGGGATGCCCAGGATGACAGGAAATTTAGGTGATGTAATCAGCTGAAAGCTGATGGTCTCAAAATGGTCAGCCTGAAATTGGAGTACTAGAGGAACTGTTTCATGAGTAACTGGTCCTGATGATAAAGGTGAACCATCAACTGTCTCCATATCAATAGGGGCAGATTTGTTTCTCCTGAGAATATTATTATTGTGGGCAAACTCTATGTCCATAAAGTTTCCCCCAGCCCCAGAGTCCAGCATAGCAGAACAAGGAATTTCATGGCCCTCAGTAAAAAGTTTGATAGGGACAACAAAATGAGACTGTTTAGGACCAACTTTATTTTCTTCATCGATCAATGGGGAGATAGACTGGGTAATTGAATTTATGCGTTCAGGCAGGATAACATCAGTCGCAGCAATTGTTCTTTTGGCTTTATTAGGACAATTGACTGCGTAATGCCCAAAGTCCCCACAATATAAACATAAATTCTCCAAACGTCTTCTCTCCTTCTCTTGAGTAGAAATTGATCTTTTAACAGTATCTACTTGCATAGGTTCAGGTGTGTTATAATCTGAAGAAATGTTTAAATCCTTCTGACTGAACTGATTAGCAGAAAAACGCATGCCACCATTACTTCCCAATCTCTCCTTTCTTCTTTCTGTCAGTCTTTGGTCAATCCGAATGCATAATTGGATGAACTCCTCAAGATCGTTAGGAGTCTCTACTCTGGCGAGCTCATCCTTCACCTGTTCAGAGAGCCCCTGCCGGAACTGACTCTTTTGCGCTGCTGGGTTCCAGGTGGTGTCTGAGATCCAGCGTCGAAATTCAGTTGTATACTCCGCAACAGGGCGTCTACCCTGCCTCAAACTATGCAGCTTTGCTTCAGCGGTAGCGCAGCGGTTGGGATCATCAAAGACCTGGTTCATTGCAGTCACAAAAGTCGCAAAACTGTTTAACATTGCATTGTTTTGCTCTATATAGGGAGAGGCCCAAGCTAGGGCTTCCTCAGTCAGGAGGTTTATAACAAACAATACCTTCTGCCTCTCAGTATTAAATGCAGCAGGTTGCATCTGGAAATAAATGCGGCATTGGTTAAGGAAACCCCTGTAGTGGCGGCGGTCTCCATTGAACTTGAGTGGCAGAGGCATGCGTGTATTAGCAACATCGCGGGAGCACATGTCCAGCAATCGTGTCTGCAGAGCATGGATCTCTTCCTGTTGCCCCTCTACTACACTTTGCAGTTCAGCAAATTTCTTTTGGTAGGTAACACCAAACTCTTGTAGCTCTGAAATTTGCTGCCTGACAGGAGCCATGGCATTTGCTATAGCGGCCTCCATGTGTGGGCCAGATTATTCTGTCACGGTGTAAGGTCAGGTTCAGAGACCAGTTGCTATAGCAGTAAAAGGCTTACCTGGAACCAGCAGGATAGGTACACCAGCGGATCCCCCTGGGAATGACGCAGGCTCACCTGAGGTGCGGGGTCTAAGTATTAACCGGTATTCACCAGAGCTCCTAATGGTGGAGATGGATTGGGCTGCGTGTTAATACCAGGTCGCAGATCTCAGGATCACCCCACCAGGGAATGAGCAGACTGGGAACCAATAGCGGATCAACAGGTTAGGGATCAGACGAAAGCAGAGTCGGTCACAAGCCAAGGGTCGGTCACAAATGGTAGCAGATCAATCGTGGTCAGGAACAAGCCAAAGGTCAATAGCGGAGGTGTAGACAGCAGCAGGAACAGTAGCAGGATATTGGCTGGAAAGGCACAATAATCTGGCAAGGAGGAAGTCCAAGGACATGGCTTATATAGGAAGTTCATGGGAGGAGCAAGGAGTTCAAGGTTCAAGAGCAAACAAGGCACAAGGCAGGATTATCCAATAGATGAGGCAGAGTGTTGTCCAGCATCCCAGGTAGCTCAGTGAGTAGAGTTACTGCCTGACACAGTAGAAGTCCCAGGTTCAAGTCCAGGCCCTGACACTGGCAAAGGCCTCCACCAAAATGGCCACCGCCCCAGCACGTGGAAGCAAGCATGCAGAAGGGGCATTTACAGCTCTGCAGGTCCCGCAGCCCAGCCATCCCTGCACGTCTGAGGGTGAGTCTGATACTGAAACCGACGCCCCGACACAAGCCCTGACGCCTGACCTTACACCACCTGACCTCTTATCACGCTTTGAAAAAATGCTACACAAAGCTCTAAAACAAACCTCAGACCGCATCACTGCCACGCTATCTAGGGAAATCCGTGAGCTAGGACAACGCACAGCGGACCTAGAACAGAGGGTAGATGGTCTTGACGCCTCGCTTCAGACACATGCGGATGACCTGGAGCTTCTGCGTGACGAAAACGCAACACTATTAACACGACTGGAGGACTTTGAAAACCGAGCGCGGTGCTCAAACTTACGTATCCGTGGCCTTCCAGAAACGATAGTCAATGTCCAATCCACGATAACAGCTCTGTTCCAAGAGCTTGCCCCGGCTATCCCAATCGACAGGTTGGAATTGGACAGAGTCCACAGGGCGTTAGCGCCACGACGCGCAGATGGTCCACCACGCGATATTATTGCCAGGCTCCACTTTTTCCGTACTAAGGAGCAACTCCTACAAGCTGCCCGTAGCGCGGAATCTCTACAATTCCAAGGTCATTCCTACCAATTATTCCAAGATCTATGCCCCACAACAATCTCCAAGCGCAGGGCTATGAAACCCCATCTACAGGTGCTTCAACAACACGCTATACAATATAGGTGGAGCTTCCCTTTCGCAGTGCGATTCCGATACCAGTCCCAAGATTTCACATGCAAAACTCCAGAGGATCTTTTAGACACCCTACGGGTCCTGCAACTACATCCCCCAGCGACGCCTTCAGAAAGCGCCAAGCGGAGGTCCACATCTCGCTCGCCGCGGAAGTCCCTCCCCGCACATGCAACTGAAGGTCAATCCAATTTCCACAAGAGAGGGCGTTTTTTGTCTCCAGGACTAACCTCACAAGATACCATGGACTGAACGCGGTCCTACATTTATTCTTCTCTCTTCCCCCCCTTTTTTATGCCACACACACCATACTGTGTACTCGTTTGGTTATCAGGGCGGTTAATACCGTTGTTATCATTTCTCCCTCTACCTGTTGAATTTTGGTTGCCCCACTACCCGGGGATTGTTCTTCACCCTCCTTCGGTGCTACATTGTTGCTTATATTTGGGATCCTGGACTCTGGCGACATGGGAAGCTACACCCCTGCGCCAATGTTGTCTCACCTGCACTACTAATGCCGTCTGAGTCTAGGATCCTTGATTTTCTTGAATGTTGAATGTTCTTTCTATGTACCTGTGTTTTTGTTTTTTTTACCGGGACCTTGCCACAGTTTGTTAATTACATTGCTGTCATCCTCGCGGTCCGCGTACCTGCACACTCCACCCTAGCCCCTCTGTTATTGGTTATTTATTAACACTTGGGCTACTACTGTTCCCTGGCCCACCCTGCTCAGGGTGTCCTTGGGAACCCACCTTTTTGGCCACTAATGGCCTACTACACCCCATCTTTCCTGTTACCTGTCTTATACCGTACCCCCCCTCCTTCCTTTCAACATGACTCCATGACTTTGCGCAACACACTCCATAATGCTCTCATCCCCAACAGTAATTGTCAGGCTACATCCCGAGTGAGAGGGCCCTGCTATTCAAACCACTATGCACTTTATCCATGGGCTCGTTGAATATCCTTACCCTGAATGTACAGGGTCTCAATATTCCACAGAAACGGAATAAGGCTTTTCGAACCTTTGCAACACTTAAAGCTCACGTGGTCTGTTTACAGGAAACACACTTCACTCCCAACTCCACTCCTAAGTTTTTTGGTCCTCGATACCCTCAGGTCTATACAGCCTCTGCCACCACCAAACGCAGGGGGGTATTGATTGCTTTCCGCCGCACAACACCTTTCACGCTATCCACCGAAATCAAGGACCCAGAGGGTCGTTACCTCCTGTTAGTAGGGCAACTCCTAGATGTGGATGTCACCATTGTGGCATACTATGCCCCAAACCAAGACCCCTTACCATTCCTCTCCCACCTACTATCGGTTATAGATCACCATAAGCGCGGAACTTTAATTGTTAGCGGAGACTCTAACAGTGTAATATATCCCTTTCTCGACAAATCTCCTCAACCATCCCCCGTCCCTGCCCCTAAACAAACCTTCCAAGCCATACTACAACGTTATTCTTTGATAGAGACATGGCGGGAACTTAACCCGACTAAACGCCAATACACCTTCTATTCTCATCCCCACCAGTCATTCTCCAGAATAGACCATATTTTCATTACCACCGCCTCTTCCACTCGGCTTCTGACCTCTGAAATAATTTCAATGCCCTGGTCTGACCATTGCGCCGTATTCACGGCTATGGCCTCGTTAGCTGCATCCCCCACTGAATCCTCTTGGATCATTAATGATAACCTGCTTGCAAACCCAGCACACTGTCTAGAAATCGAAGCAGCATTAAAAGACTATTTCACTCTTAACCAGTCGCCCGATATATCCCCTCTCCTGTTATGGGAAGCACATAAACCGGTATTACGAGGGTTCTGCATTAGCAAAGCATCTTTCTTAAATAAAACCAAAAGGCAACAACGTCTTTTACTGGAGCAAACCTATGATCGTTCCCATCAAACCTTTCAGACGGCTCCTACGCCGGCCAATCGTGAAGCCTTGGAACGATCTAGATTGGCTCTAGATCTCTTTCTCACTGATCAAGCTGAACTCTCACTTCGTAGATCTAGACATAAATATTATACTAGGGCGAATAAACCCAATACATTCCTCGCCCTCTCTCTTCGTAGGCTCGACCAACTCACTAAACCTATCCGGATTCGTACCTCCTCTGGCAACCTTACCAGTAACCCGGAACATATTCTACAGACCTTCCATAAACACTTGTCACAGCTCTACTCCTCTTCCACACCTTTTGACCCCGCACAAGCTGATATGCTTCTCACTTCCACTTCCTTTCCGAAACTCTCAGAGTGCCAGTTGGTGACGCTTGAGCGACCCATCTCCCCTGCCGAAACCCTAGACGCTATTAAAAATCTAAAATTACGGAAACGCCCAGGACCAGATGGCTTCTCGGCTACCTATTATAGGAAATTTGCTCATCTCCTCACTCCCATCCTTACTAACGCTTTTAACGCTTTAGTATCAAGCCAAACCTTCAACCATGAAACAGTGCAAGCGAACATCTCAATGATCCCAAAGCCGAATTCTGATGACACGCAGTGGTCCAGTTATAGGCCAATCTCTCTCCTTAACATTGATATCAAGTTGTTAGCAAAAATCCTCTCTTCACGTCTTAACTTGTGTATTGGTTCTCTAATTCATAACGACCAAGTGGGCTTTATCCCAACTAAACAAGCAGGAGATAACATCAGGCGTGCATCTCTTTTAGCTAACTTAGCCAGGTCTCGTAATATTCCTGCCTGTTTCCTCTCCCTAGATATCCGGAAAGCATTTGATACCGTCTCATGGCCATACCTCAACTATATTTTGCACCGTTGGGGTTTTGGCTCACACTTCTTAACCTGGATCTTCTCGCTGTATCAGGAGCCTTCAGCCAGAATTAGGTATCTGGGGCACAGGGCAGCTCAGTTCCCGATTTCTAGAGGCACGAGACAGGGCTGTCCTCTGTCCCCCCTGCTCTTTGCCCTGGCTATAGAGCCCCTAGCCCTCTTAATCAGAGCTAATCCAGATGTTAAGGGAATCGAAATAGGGGGCACACATCATAAATTATGTCTCTTTGCGGATGACGTCTTGCTCTTTCTCACATCTGACTTCCTCGCCTTCCTTACTCCGGCTTCTCGAGAAGTTTGGCGAGCTCTCGGGCCTAATATTAAACCCTAATAAATCAACAGCACTCAACATTTCTCTCCCCCCTTTAGAATTGGCGCACTTGAAGCAGATTTTACCATTCCCTTGGTCACAGTGCCATATCCCTTTCTTGGGAATCAAACTGACTCCTAAGCTATCAGACCTTTACGCAGCTAATTATCTTCCGATGCTAAGCCACCTTTCTGCCCTTCTGACCAAATGGTCTTCCCTTCCCCTCGCATGGCTAGGCAGAATAGCAGTTATTAAGATGTCAATTCTCCCAAAAATTCTATATCTGTTTAGAGTCCTCCCAGTCCCAGTCCCCCCTCATTACCTCCGCACACTGCAGCGTCGCATCTTTTCCTATGTTTGGGGCAATACTCGCCCTCGTATACCTCGCTCTACCCTCTATCGCCCTAAGCTCAGTGGAGGTCTAGGCCTACCCGATATTAGCAAATACTATCTAGCAGCGCACCTAGCCCAGTTACCTAAATATCATGCAACTTTTGAAATCCCTCAATGGGTTGTGCTTGAATCGATTGAATGTGACCCCTTATTCACAGCTAACTTGCTCTGGTTGAGACCAATTGACCGCTGCACTATATCCAACCCCATCACGTCTCACTTCCTTTCCTTGTGGGACAAATTGAAAACCCGCTATCTCCTCCAATCTCCACATAATCCTATGCTCTCGTTCCTGCGAAACCCAGCTTTTCCCCCGGCCTGGCAGACACCCTTTTTATTCAAAGCCTGGTCCTCTGCTAATTTATTCCGTACGCATCACTTCCTACAGAGGAATAAGTTTAAATCCTTTGCCTCGCTGCGGGAAACACATGGCCTCCCAGCCTCTGAGATATTTCGGTACTTGCAGTTACAACACTTTTACGCCCCCTACACCACAACAATCAATCGACCAGACACCATGTCTATTTTTGAACGAGCGTGCTGCAAAGACCCTCATAGACGTGGGCTTATCTCCTGCTTATATTCACTCTTTACTACCTCGAATACCACGTCCCCCCCTCTGTATACCCACAAATGGGAAGTGGATTTGGGTAAGGAACTTGATCCGTCTGAATGGGACCATATTTGGGCCAACACAAAATCATCCTCACAGAACATCATAGCATTGGAAACGAATTATAAAGTCTTAACCCGCTGGTACTTGGTCCCGGCGAGAATTGCAAAATTCACCCCTAATTACTCGCCCAACTGTTTTAGAGGCTGTATAGACACAGGAACACATTACCATATATGGTGGGACTGCCCAATAGCCCGAATCTTTTGGGATGAAATTTTCGCCATGTTATCTACACTTTGCACTACTACCCTACAACCTGACCCAATGACCGCCCTACTCAACCAGTGCCACCCTGGCATCTCCAATTTGCAATTTAAGCTCATCATGCAAGTTACGACAGCGGCTAAACAGGTTATAGAGAAATCCTGGAAATCTCCCACCCTAAGTGTCGCGGCCGTCAAAACCAGAATAACGCAAGCCATGATACATGCAAAGGTGGAAGCCACAATTCTCGACACGATTCCTAAATTCTTACGCATATGGAGCCCCTGGGTAGAGTGCTTTCTCCTGCCTAATTTTGACGAATCACTCCTTCTCCCCTGATTTGGGTATTATGTAGTAAAGATACTGTCATTGGCCCTTTGTACACAATACGTAGGAGTTATTGTACACCTGCCGAACGCTCATGGAGTCATTGTTGCTGTTCCACTTCCCCTCCCCCCCCACCTCTGTCTGACCCCCCTTTAAACTTCCCCCTATTTCTTTAACGCATTTGGGAGACATCATTTTGATTGGCTGGAACAATAATGTCTTTTGTTGTCAATACCTACCTACCTGTTTCCGCTAGTAATGCATAGACAACTGTACTATGACCCTCATTCATATTGTGGTTTTTTTTTTCATGTTTTTTTCATGTTCTATTGCCATTTCAATGTCCACTGTACATTGGCAATGTCTCTTTGCTTGTCTCACTCTGATTTATTGTTAATAAAATTGTTTGAACAAGAAAAAAATTAAAATATTAAATTAATTAAGGACATTTAGGATTCTTATACATCCATATTTGGATGTACATCAATAGATGATACTTGGTTTGGTCTGATGAGCACTTTCCTGGAGTTTATATTTACCTCTGTAGCTGAAAAGCAGCAAATTGTACTGTGCACAATCTTCACTCTACATCAGTGGTTCTCAACCTTCCTAATGCCGTGACCCTTTAATACAGTTCCTCATGTTGTGGTGACCCCCAACCATAAAATTATTTACCCAGTAATTATAATTCATGAGTGTCGTTTTACCTCCAATACTGCTGCTTTCAACACAGTAGCTGCTTTTAACAGAGTAGCTGCTTTCAACACAGCAGCTGCTTTCTACACAGTAGCTGCTCTTTACACATCGGAAATATGTGTTTTCTAATGGTCTTAGGGGACCCCTGTGAAAGGGTCGTTCGACCCCCAAAGGGGTCGCGACCCACAGGTTGAGAACCACTGCTCTACATGTACCTGTGCATGCTTAAAGCGGAGCTTCAGTTAATCAAAAAAATAAAAGTCAGCAGCTACAAAAATTTTAAAAAGCAGCCACTCATCTGTCCCATGATCAGTGGTGTACTCATGGCAGTCGCTTTTACCTCGCTCCCCAGCGCCAACATCTCAAGTGTGGGCTCCTGGCTGTGACAGCGTATGGCTTCACAGCCGTGTGCCCACTGCGCATGCGCAAGTAGCACTGTGCCTGTCCCAGATGTACGTGTCCCAGATGTCTATGGGGAGGGAGGGGAAGAGGACAACTTCTGCTTCCAATTGCCTAGGCAGTCGCAGCGGAAGTGGGACCGGGTAACTGTCAAGATCAGGTATCCTCTCCCTCCCTGCTCCCCAAAGGTGCCAATTTCTCACAGAGAGCAGGGGACCAGTACTTAAAGCAGAACTTCCCCTTTTGGGTCAATCTCTGCTTTAAATACACTGAGACCTGACCTGCAAGTGTATTACACAATACATTCATCATAAAGTTAAAGGTGACCTTCAAGGAAACAGTTAACAAGACAATTGAAATTTACATGTGAACTTTTTTTGTACCTGCCAAACATTTTTTCATATTGTTAAGCCTCTCTTGTGATCCAAACAACTCTGCCATACAGCATTGCTAGAATAGTGATCTTAATTTTCTCCACTGCAGTATATACCTAACTGTAAGTAATCTAAATAAAACTTGACAGAGGATATAACACTTTCCACTGTATACAAAATGAAATACAAATTTATTGCTGGAATGGGCTTAAAGGATAAGTTCACATTTTGGACAAAAATAATAAATGCACATTTTTTTGCAGGAAAAAATGTGACATTTATTATTTTTGTCTACAGGAACCTGGAAAGCATTGCACCAGCAATCAGTAGATCGCTGATGCCATGTAGGTCTCTTGCAGACCTGTCAGAATATCTGCTTGCCGTACAGGATGTATAAGCAAGCAGATTTTCTGACAGGAAGCTTCAATGAACTACCACAGTGCTCCACAGCGCCGTGGTAGTTCATTGAAAGCTACAAGCTCACAGCCGCTAAGGCTGTCAGGACTTGCAGTTCATTCATTCACGGAAGTCCATGAATGAATGACGCGGCCGTGTGGGCAGAGTCCCACATGGCTGCACTGTTTCCAAATTTTACAGATAGTACGGGGGGAACTTCTCCCTGTACTATCTGTCGGGGGGGGGGGGGGCACTGCTGCAGCTATGGGAGCATGTTACATGTTCCACCTTAAAAATGCGTGGAACATGTAACGTGTTCCAAAGGTGAACTTGGACAATGAAGGAGCACCAATTAGGTCATTATTCTGTTTATTTTGCTATGCTCTCTTGTAAGCAAGCTACCCATGTTAGATTGACAGCATGGTGCAAAGTAATAAAACTTGATGGGCTCACAGGGCTGCCCCTCTGTCTTAGCTTTTGAAACCACCTGTGCTTAGGATAACACAAGGATAGATAAGATATTGATGCCAAAAACCCTGCACTGTGAAACAAAACACTTTGATACACTCCCTGGTTTCTATACTTAAAGCAAAAACTTCTTTACATGTCCTTGTTGCTAATTTCCTACCTTCGCTAAATGTTTCTTCCATCTTCTGGTTGATTAACCATGGGTTGTGTGGAAGCTGATCCTGTGTCCATCCAGAGAGTGAGATTCATCCCACCTGGGACTAACTGGTGATTTGTTATGCCTTATGACTCCTTGAGGGTCAAAGATTGGAGGTAAGCGTGCACACTAGACGGTGACAGATGGTCTGACGCACTTGAGCACGTATTAATTTTCATAGTCGAAGATTAATTCATCACAGTTATATGTTTGGGACTTTGTGCTATATGATTTATGTATATGGTTCATTTATGATCACATGTATTTATATTTGGTTAATATTTGTTTCACTTAAATCACCTATCACTTATATTTAGTCACATTCTTGATGGCATGTTTTTGGGATACACATTAGGTACACCTATATATTTATTCATTAATTTGTCTATTCACCCATTTAATATTGAGTTTTTTATTCATTTTTTATGTCAATTATCACATGGTATTAGCGCTACACCACCTATTCTCTCCAATGAGATGTAGTTGGCAAAAACATTAGGGGACACAACCCTTTTTTTAGTCCATCCAAAAAAAAAAAAAAAACAGCTTTTGGCTTTAGATATTTTAACTCTTTACTGAATTCTGAAAATTAAATGATAGCATTTAATTTAAACATTTACACTTGCCTTAAACTACCATACTCAAACCTAACTTTAACCCTAGAAATTCACCCTAACTTTTACCCATACCCCGCGTATTGTTCAGCCAAATGCAATGATGTGGGTCACTTGGAGGCGAATAAGTTATTAGTTTTTCAAGATTAAAGCTTTCCACTTAAATGGTTACTAATGTTTTCTGCACTTTAAGGCCTTAACACATATATATTTCTCTCTCTCTCTCTCCCTGAATAGTGGTAGCCTTGGATTTATTCCTTTAAATCAGTTGAATCAGCAGGAGATCTAAGTGAGGAGATAATACCAGTCATCATAAGGTAATAATTTAAACTGGTTTCTTTTTTAGTAAAATTGATAACCATCTTTATTTTCCCTATAGCTGAAAATGGTGAAAATGAATGTATACATTTCCCAGAAATGTTTTATCTAATGAAACAATCAAAATAATAACTGAAATTGCAATAGCAACCTTTTTAAATGGACCTTAACCACTTGCCCTCCAGAGGATTTACCCCCCTTCCTGACCAGGCCATTTTTTTTTACAGCGCTGCATTACTTTAACTGACAAATGCCCGGTCATGCAATGCTGCACCCAAATGAAATTTAGGTCCTTTTTCCCCCCACAAATAGAGCTTTCTTTCAGTGGTATTTGATCACATTTTTTATTTTTTGCGCTATAAAAAAAAAGACTGACAATTTTGAGGAAAAAACACTATTTTTGACTTTTTTCTGTTAAACATTTCCAGAAAAAAAAATCAAATTTCGTCATAAATTTAGGCCAAAATGTATTCTGCTACATGTCTTTGCTAAAAAAAAATCCCAATAAGTGTAAATTAATTGATTTACGTGAAAGTCATAGCGTTTACAAATGGCGGTAAATATACTGGGATTTATTTTTTCTTTTAATTTTTACTAGTAATGGCGGCGATCAGTGACTTATAGAGGGACTGCAGGACTGCAGCAGGCATTCTGACACTGGGGGGAACTGACTTCCCCAGTGACACCAATACAGTGATCAGTGACAATAAAAAGCACTGACGGTGTACTAATGACACTGAGTAGGAAGGGGTTAACATGTGGGGCAATCAAAGGGTTAACTTTGTGCTGTGTGCTGTTTTGCATACTGGGCTGTGTTTGTGCTTCACTGTAAGCACATTGCTTTGCATGGCCTTGCAAAGCAGTGTGCAGGAGTTGACAGGGGAGAGAACTGTTGGAGATGCTCGGCAATCACCAGGCGCCAGCGAGTAATTACTGGCCGAGACCCGGTGATTGACAGCCGAGGCTGCGAATGGTGGCCCGGGTGGGGCTCGCATGGCTCGCGTGCGCCCCCTACCTGCGAATGCAAGATCACGTATACAGTGGGGCAAACAAGTATTTAGTCAGCCACCAATTGTGCAAGTTCTCCCACTTAAAAACATGAGAGTCCTGTAATTGACATCATAGGTAGAACTCAACTATGAGAGACAAAATGAGAAAATAATCCAGACAATCACATTGGCTGATTTGGAAAGAATTTATTTGTAAATTATGGTGGAAAATAAGTATTTGGTCAATATCAAAAGGTCATCTCAATACTTTGTTATATATCCTTTGTTGGCAATGACAGAGGTCAAATGTTTCCTGTAAGTCTTCACAAGGTTGGCACACACTGTTGCTGGTATGTTGGCCCATTCCTCCATGCAGATCTGCTCTAGAGCAGCGATGTTTTGGGGCTGTCGCTGGGCAACACGGACTTTCAACTCCCTCCAAAGGTTTTCTATGGGGTTGAGATCTGGAGACTGGCTAGGCCACTCCAGGACCTTGAAATGCTTCTTACGAAGCCACTCCTTCGTTGCCCGGGCGGTATGTTTGGGATCATTGTCATGTTGGAAGACCCAGCCACGTTTCATCTTCAATGCCCTTGCTGATGGAAGGAGGTTTGTACTCAAAATCTCACGATTCATGGCCCCATTCTTTCTGTCCTGTACATGGATCAGTCGTCCTGGTCCCTTTGCGGAGAAACAGCCCCAAAGCATGATGTTGCCACCCCCATGGTTCACAGTAGGTATGGTGTTCTTTGGATGCAACTCAGCATTCTCTCTCCTCCAAACACGACGAGTTGTGTTTCTACCAAACAGTTCTATTTTGGTTTCATCTAACCATATGACATTCTCCCAGTCCTCTTCTGGATCATCCAAATGCTCTCTAGCAAACTTCAGACGGGCCCGGACATGTACTGGCTTAAGCAGGGGGACTGTCTGGCACTGCAGGATCTGAGTCCCTGGCGGCGTAGTGTGTTACTGATGGTAGCCTTTGTTACGTTGGTCCCAGCTCTCTGCAGGTCATTCACTAGGTCCCCCCGTGTGGTCCTGGGATTTTTGCTTACCATTCTTGTGATCATTTTGACCCAACGGGGTGAGATCTTGCGTGGAGCCCCAGATCAAGGGAGATTATCAGTGGTCTTGTATGTCTTCCATTTTCTAATTATTCACACCAAGCTGCTTGCCTATTGCAGATTCAGTCTTCCCAGCCTGGTGCAGGTCTACAATTTTGTTTCTGGTGTCCTTCGACAGCTCTTTGGTCTTCACCATAGTGGAGTTTGGAGTGTGACTGTTTGAGGTTGTGGACAGGTGTCTTTTATACTGATAACAAGTTCAAACAGGTGCCATTGATACAGGTAATGAGTGCAGGACAGAGGAGCCTCTTAAAGAACAAGGTACAGGTCTGTGAGAGCCAGAAATCTTGCTTGTTTGTAGGTGACCAAATACTTATTTTCCACCATAATTTGCAAATAAATTCTTTCCAAATCAGCCAATGCGATTGTCTGGATTTTTTTTCTCATTTTGTCTCTCATAGTTGAGGTCTACCTATGATGCCAATTACAGACCTCTCTCATCTTTTTAAGTGGGAGAACTTGCGCAATTGGTGGCTGACTAAATACTTTTTTGCCCCACTGTATATACGTGATTTTGTGCACCAGTGCCGCCCTGTAGCTGTACTTCTGCTATAGGGTGGACAGGAAATGGTTAATACTATAACTGAAAACAGTATTAACGTGTACTAAAATTCTCAAAGGACAAAGGCAAACATAGGCAAACATAACTACCACCTTTCCAACTGCTCCGCTTCTGCCACCCACCTCTGTCATTCCCTCCACTGGCTCCCAATTGCCCAACGCATTAAATTCAAACTATTAACACAGACATACAAAGCCATTCATAATGCTGCCCCAAACTACCTCACCGACCTGATACCCAAATACCACCCTACCCGTAATCTTCGCTCCTCATAAGACCTCCTACTTTCTAGCTCCCTGGTCTCCACTTCCCACGCCCGACTGCAGGACTTCTCCAGGACTTCCCCCATCCTATGGAACTCACTACCCCAATCCATCAGACTGTCACCTACCCTCCTCACCTATAGGCGCACCCTGAAAACCCATCTCTTCAGGGAAGCCTACCCCACCCTCACCTAACAGCCGATCTCCTCCACTCCTCCTACCACTCCATCCCCCACAGCCACTTCCTCCTGTACCACTATCCCCTCCCTCCTAGATTGAAAGCTCGAAAGAGCAGGGCTCTTGGATCCCTCATGTTTTGTTTTGTTACTGTATTGTCTCATGTTCTGTCCCCCACTTTAATGTACAGTGCTGAGCAAACCTTTTAGCGCTATATAAATACTGTATAATAATAATAACTATGTGCTAGCCGGGTCTTCCAGGTCGTTCTTTGCTTCTGATCATGAACTGTATTTCTATTCAGTTATTTATGTACAATTACTTTACACATTGAGCGAAAACTGGATGTTTGTTTCACATACGATAAACATTTTCTAGCTTGCACCTTCAGGTTTTTTCGTTTGAATGGTTGCCAGAAGTAATATACTAACGAGAAGCTGATCGTTTAGTATGTCTAAACTGATTGGGTTGATTTAGTCTTTATCCAACAACACTGACATTATTTCTGATGCCACAACACAAAGTGATTATACTTTGCATTGTATTTATGAAAGAATGCTCAAATATATTAAGACCAAGGATCCGTTTGATTTCTACATTATTGTGCTTAATGAATAAGATACAAGATGTATATAACAGCTAAGAAACAGATGGCATGAAAATTACATACACAGTAGTTGGTCAAGAAAGTGTCACAAAGTATAAGTAAGTGTATAACCGAAAAAATAATTCTTTCCATTTTCTTTATGACACAATTGTGAAAATATATAGTGTAATGATCTATCTAATTTCTGCATTTTTGCGCTCAGTTAATAAGATACCAGATGAATATACCAGCTAAGAAACAGATGATTGAAAAATTACATAACCAGCATGTGTCACTAAGTATGATGAGGATGATTAGTCATTGGTCAAAGAAGTGTCAACAGTTATGATGAGGATGTTGACAATGATACAGAGCTGAAATTATTGCATTACTCAGCCCTCAAGATGTTAATATTAGTTATGTAGAGTTTAGAAATGTTTAGAGTTAGAGGGTTAATGTGCTCTTCAAGGCCCTTTTCACTTGGCCGGTTTGTTGTGGCCTCCGAATTCCTGTGGCAAGAATCTGCAAATTCTTGCTGCAGGAATGACCAGGTAATGCGATCAGCCTCGGCCACTCAATCCATTAAAACTAATGACTGGCTAACAGTGGTTGCTGCTGATCACATGTGGCTGCACACAAAGCGATTAGCTGCAGTTCCGGGACAGTTGTCCGAGCCTGGATTTGCTACCCTTCATTTTAGAGTTTAAAGCAGAGCTCCACTCAAAAGGGGAAGTTCCGCTTTAAGTCTCCCGCTCCCCATTAAGGATTGACACCTTTGGGGAGCGGGGACCCAAATTTGACAGGTACTTCCGCCTAGACGATGGGAAGCAGAAGTTGTCCTCCTCCCCTCCCTCCCCGCAGTCTTCTGTGACACGTGACAGGTCCCAGAAGACTACGGGCCATTCACAAAGCGCAGCACTTCTCGCGCATGCGCAGTGGGCACCTGGCTGTGAAGCTGCAAGCTGTCACAGTTGGGTGCCCACACTGAAGATGCTGGCACCAGGGAGAGAAGATGGCCGGTGAAACCAGCAGTGGTGAAAACACCCCTGGACCGAGGGACAGGTAAGTGGCTGTATTTTAAAATTCAGTAGCTACAATTTTTGTAGCTGCTGACTTTATTTTTTTATTTTTTAGGTGGAACTCCCCTTTAATGACATCTTACAGGACTTTACTATTGGGGATGAGCTGCACATACCTGAGTTTGGTTCATTTTAGGTTTCCAGAACATGAGTAAAGTTTTGGTGTCAAATCCAAACCCCATTGAAGTAAAAACAGTAATGCCTATTTTCTAGGCTAATAGGCAAAGAATTGTCAAACAAATTAAAAAAATATATGAGATCCCTAGCTCTTAGAAAGAAGAGAATGTAAAATCAATTTTACAATAGAATTTCTTCAACAATAATATTCTGCCAATATATATGTGAAAGCCCAGGAGACAAAACAGGAAGTGAGAGAGTGTGTGTTGATCATCGGAGAGCCGGACCAGGCTGCAGGAGGAGAGAGAAGGGAGGCAAAGAGAATCTTCTGATCCCTGACCCTGTCTCTTGATGCAGAGAGCTGATCTGGCAGCGGGTAATTGGATGTAGCCCCACAGGCGAGACCGGGGAGTTCGAGTGGGTCCCATCTGGAAACAGAGAATAACTGCAAGGATCTGTCAGATGCCAATCCTCGGGTGAGAGAGTGCCAAGCCTTGCCTAAGGAAGGCACCACTGACACTTGCTCCATAGCTGCTATTTGTTCGACAGAGTTGCGGGCATTGCATACAGTCACTATAAGTTGTGGCCTAGTTCCTTCAGCCACTGTTGCTTAACTACACTTGACACAGCCTTGACACCAGCACTAATAGCAAGACAGCCCAACAGGTCGATCACTATCATCATCAATTTATCCTTTTAAAGAGACCTCCTGCTGTCCCTCCTTTGCCTTATTGCCCTGTTCTTCAGAGAATTACTATCCACATCTTTTTTTATTTTGCACCAACTTGGCCCCATCATGCGCACATAAGTCTCTTCATTGCACTTAAGGGGGAGATTGGTTACTTCGGGGGTAAAGAGCTCTTTTATTTCAGGCTACATCCCTGCCATCGGGTCCTGAATGCCCAGAGTGAGCTAGCCTTGCCTGTTTTGAAAGCTCTTATTGCTAACTGGGGACTATAAAACCACCTCAGGCTGAAGGTATTGGGTTAGTTTCTGAAAAGCAGGCCTGCTAACACTATTTGTGGTTCTGTTGCTAAGTGTTATCTTTCCTTTGTTTAAAGCTGAGGTAAGTAACAACTGATTCTGCATATGCTAATTCTTTTTATGCTGTGTGACTAAGCTACATTTGAATCTGCTATAAACCTCTTACCAGTTTTCTCCAACCAGTATGTGAGTTTACTTTCTGGTGGTAATCTATCCTGGTTAAGAGTGTATTGTGGTGTCAGCAGGGATTGGGGTTTCAAAGAGGGGTCCAGAGCAACAGGGAGCCCGAAAATAATCCAGCAACTTCTAAGGGGGTAGTGCTACACATATGTAAGTGGTTATTGATATGCATATGTTGAAACTCAATATATGTCATTTTTTTCATTGCTTTCTTATTAATTTCAATCCTTTTTCCATATTTAACTATCATCTTCCTTGCCCACTTATGATGATTCATACATTGATTAATTGAAATGCATTGGGGCCTCCTAGGGCAGAATAGTATTGTTGAAGAAATTCAGTTGTAGAAATTGACTGTACATACTCTCCGGTCTAAGGGCTAGGGGTATCATACAGTATGTTTTCCATTTTTAATTGGGTACAATTATATCAGAGTGTTTGGTGTCTTTTAAGTGTTGGTTTTGCAATCTTTGTATCAATATAGCTATGGCAATGTTATACTGTATATACAAATTTTAGTTTTTTTGGCTGCATTAAAGTTTCAATGGTAGAACAAACTGTACGGATAGGGAGTTCAATGCAACCCTTCAGAAGTGATGTCTACGACCTTTCTGCTTGCTTCTTCCCCTATATATGGGGAAAAAAGTCTTCATGTCATGTTACTGTGGTATTTGGCATTGGAAACAGTATTTGGTAGCATTATAGTACATAGTACTAAAGGGTACTATATACTGTATATATATAGTACAGTACTATAGTGTGTTGCAGAGAAGGACAAAAAAGAGAACCTACAGATATACTGTACCTTAGCCTCACAGAAAGGAGTGCATTAGAGACAATTTTCAGTCAGCTAAATATAGTCCAAGTTCATCAAAACAAAAAGGTGTTCAAAGTCTTATAGTTCTGTGTGAAAACAGTGGTCACTCTGTAGAGGTCCTACACAGCCTGTCATAACTATAGCTCTGCAATCAGCAATGCACATGCTCCCTGTTTATTGGAGTGCTCTAGCTCCTGCTCAGCAGTGTGTGTGTCCGATCTCTGCAGAGAGGCACTGCTTTCTCACAGAAAGCAAGGGTGGCAGTGGCTACTTGTAGGCAGGTGCAGGTTTCCCTGTATTACAGGTGAAATGAAGCCTGTTAGGGAAATATCCCCACATGGACTCCATCAAGCTCTCAGAGAGGTCAGTTGTCCAACTGGAAGATTTGGAAGTAATCCCTCAAGATTTCAGGTGGCCAGGTGGCATGCCTGGAGCGAGTGGTAGGTTGGGAACAAAAACCCCACCGGTGAAGGAAAGTGCATAGTGTATGAAAAGGTTCCTGGTGAGTAGGGTCGGCTCAGGGACTATGCCTGTTTTGAGCAAACATTGTGGTATCTGGACCAGTAATGTAAGGCTCTTAGCAGCAGTATTATAGTGTCATCCTGGTACACCGCAAACCACCACATCTCCAGCAGAAGTCATTCTCCAGTAATACAAGCCCAAACCTGGTGACACTGTATAAATACCAACTGCTATATTGCCTTATAACCGTGCCTTCAAAAAATGTCTTATTCAATTACTGGTAAACCATATATAATATACAAGATAAATTAGAACAAGAACCGTGTGTGTGATCTCTCCCCGATTGAGTACCCTTGTCATAGGCCCCACCTACATACAGAAAAAACAAACTGTAAGGGCCAATTCACACCAGCATGCTGGAATAATATGCATGTTACTACATTGAACCTCAATGATATGAATGAGCCCTAAAAATGCACACCTTTTGTTTTGGTGTTCAGTTGGGATTTATAAGTTTAACTTCACTTTTCTTGGTGGATCAATGTACATACTTGTAACGTACATGTGACATAAATGTACAGATTTGAGTAGATAAGATGTGATCAGTAGCAATATGTAATCATAACTGTAGTGACATTCCATTGTCATTAAAGATGTATATTCAGTCAGAGGTACTCAGACACAGAGGCATCAATTAGCATCAGAAAAGCCAGCTTCCTCTGGATGTGACACCTACAGTGCTAATGAGGTTGTCACCTTCTGGGAAAACCAGTTTGGAGGAAATGACTGCAGATGGGTTGTCTGCCTGACATTGGAAGCTCTAAAAAGAATATACATACATCAAAGAAGTATGTTTCATCCCGCATAAACGCTAAAATATTATAAAACAGAGAATAGTAAGTGAGCGCTTTCAATGAACAAGCAGCTAAGGCACACAGGATAACCAAAAAGAATCCTCACATGAAAATAAAATAAAAGTGCAGCGCTAGAAATTAAATAAATGTGACACAATATAAAAGTGAACAAAGAAAGTCCCAACTGCGGTGACCTAGGGTAACAATGCGCACTAACCAGAAGTGCACATTAATAGTGCAGTGTAGGAAGGATGGAGATCATAAAGTAGTCATCAGCATGGAAAGGGTAGATGTATTCCCTTGGTCATTGAAGGTCCACACGATGGTACAGAGCTGGGCAGAAGAAATCCACTAGATGGTAGAAAATGATCGCGGCTCCACCAAAAAAGCACTGCTCCTCCACTGTGCACAAACGATATCTGGGAGAAAAGGTGCTCCCCACAGGGGATCTGTCTGTTCACCACTCCTCCTCCAGCACCTGTGCCGATAACGCTAAAATATTAGTTGCAGAGAGATGGAAATGCTTCCTTCTTGTAGGGCATTCTGTGCGTCACATTGACACCTAAAAATCATATTTGTGGATTAGGTAGAAGGCCAGGAAATGGTTAGGTGGCGCTGAATCGCGACAGTCGAATGGTGTTTGGTACTGTCGCTATTGGGCCGATGCGCTGGTGTCAGAAATCCAATCCCGGACTTGGTGTTTCAAGCTGGTCTTAGTATGATTTAACTTGGGAGGTCAGCACACAGAACATCCTGTGTGCAGGTACAGGAGCAGCCCCCCATAGTCAATTGGCCGAGGACTAATGTCCTGCCTACGTCCATATCCCCATAAATGAAGTACCCGGGCATTGGGACATTTGTGATTCGTATGGAGCCCGTTCGATTTGACTGACGGATTGCTGACGCTCTGACTTGCTCCAGTCGCAGGATAGATCTTGGTAAAAGTTTTTTCTCTGTTTTTTATTCCCTTTTATTTTAAAGTGAATAGTCATTTGTGTGTCTTCTTGTATTTTTTTGTATTTCTGTAACTTTTTATATTTTGTACATATTTTATCCACTGCCCACTTTCGGGAAATTAAAGCTTAAAATTAATTAGTGACTTCTGTGTATTTAAGCACTTGCTCATATCTTCGGGGAGATTAGATTGGATTAGATTAGATTGTATTGTATTTTAGTGCCTTTAAACGCTTGGTCAAGCTCATTGCCAATCTGTATGCAATTGCACTGTGTGTGGTGGATTGCGTGCAGATTGTAAAAGGTAACAGACGGAGATCAGTGTGTGTGGGGTGTTCCAGCAGATCGTTTTGCGGATAAACTGTTGGGTGGTGGCAGGCTACCTTTTGTGGTGTGTCTGGTGCAGGGAAGGGGGGGGGGTGTGGACAGGGGAAGAGTGATTAACACCAGGGTTCAAGCTGTAGGGTAGCTGGAGGGACCTTAGAAGGGTGTGTAATTACTAAACTGGTCCTCAACTCTAGTCAGTGCACCAGATTGTATATAAGATTAGACCAACTGGAATGGAGTCGAGTCTCCATCTGGTGGTGGCCAAAAGGTAGTGCGGGCTGTGGAAGTATTTCACGGCTGGTCTTATATACGGTTTTATATATTCAAGGTTAAGTCCCCTTTATTCCCTCATACCCCAAGTCACGGCCGCACGTGCGCGCCTCGGTTAGCTAGTCGCTGTGGGCGTGGCGTGTGAGGGATCCGTGACAATACTTCATTGCAGATTCCTACCTTTTTCTGCTTTGAAGATCTTTTTGTTTCACCAAACTGATTGCAGTCTCACTGCAATTAATTTCACTGCATGAGATAATCTGGTTCATTATAATCACCTTGCACACTTTTAGTGTTCTATTGAGAAAAAGATGAAGGCTCTGCATCCCTTTAGAAGTATTTAACCCTTGGAGTATTTGCATTGGTTCCCTAAAATTCTTGAAGACTTCTGGGAAAATCAGGCAGCCAATCAAACAAGCAGGAAATGAAGTTTCTGGGGACATTCTGTGCACCATCCGTGTACAGAATGCTTCCAGGTTGCTTTATTGCATTGAGTTTTATATAAAATTACAGCAGCTACAGATTGAAAAGGTATTTTCTAATAGCATTAAATTATAACATGGCTTGTGCAGCAATTGTATATGCTATATTATTACTTTTTTCTTCAAAAGCGGAGTTATCCTTTAAGCATCAGTACAAAACAAGCCAGCAAAACCCAAATTACATACACATTACATTTTTGTTTTACATTTGCAAAGAATTAACAAATCTCATAGCAGCCTAGTGTTTACAACGGTCCCGACTTACCAAGATGTTTTTTTTTTTTGGTCAGCGAAATAATTTGACGTCTACGCACTTTTCTCAAATGTCATGCTCAATCACTTAATAGTGTGGCAGCATTTACCACTGCACAAAATTACTCTGCAGATGTCAACAGACTTTCATGTCTTTTAAAAGTGTCACAGCCAGCTAACTTATTTTTGAACTTTCTCCTCCCAATTTTAAACTCATTTGAGGGCCGTTTCACACGGTTGTGTTCTGTGATGTGTGGTATTTCATGCAATAATTTGCCCTTCGTAAAGGTAGCCCATTCATGTTAGTAGTGTAGCTCAGCACAACGCATTGCATGTGCCCAAGTGCGTTGGCAGTTGCTGTACTTGTACGTTGGGGTGACACTCTAAAGGCATTGGGTAACGTTGGTTTTACTGCAATGCATAGGTGTGAAACCACCCTGTGTATAGTCGTACAACCTTACTGGAGAATTGTTGCAAACATGAAAGCCAGAGGGTTACTTTGTGAGGTTTCATAGAAAGGTTTAAAACAACTTTTATTGATGTATTGGCATTGCAGGGTGAACACGTTTAAAGTGATGCAACAAAAGGACTAATTGTGGTGGGTCTACACAATTCTATTACCACAGTTAAAGTGTTACTAAAGCCAAAATATTTTTTTTTAAATTAAAATAACAAACATGTTATACTCACTTGCTCTGTGCAATGGTATTGCACAGAGTGGCCCTGATCTTCCTCTTCTTGGGTCCCCCACCATTGATCTTGGCTCCTCCTCTTCTTCGCATGTCCCCTAGCAAGCTGCTTGCTATGGAGGCACACAGTGTCTGTGTGCTCCTGAGCTGCGTGTATGTAGCTGCTCTCCATAAATGTAAACAGCAGGACTTATACCCACCCTCACTTCCTCCTCACTGTATTTGATTGACAGCAGCAGAAAGGCCTGATTCCCCCATCCACACATTTAAGGTGGGTGAGAGAATCCTTCCTGCTGTTTCTTTGTATTCTTACAGCAGGGAGACTTCTCTGCTGTCAGAATACACTGATCAGTGCTGCAGGCTATATCCTGCTTTGCTGATTGAGTAGACATTTTCCAAGAGACTGGTTGAACAGAAGTCCGTTGGTAGATTGACTTCCTGGAGGCATGGTGGCATCTCCAGAGACGGGGGGCGGGCCAGAATTCCCTCTACCCTAGGACTGAGTCCATGGTTAAAATGAGAAATCTGGAAAGAACATTGGGTACCGGTCACTTTTGCCCTTTTAAAGATTTCATTTAGAACAGTGAAGGAGGTGAGGGTTAGGTGTCCCTGTTACCAAGCACATCACGTACGGACTCTCTAGATCCAGATCCATGTCCTGCTTCACAATGCCCGAACCTTTACATTGACCCAACAACACTGTAGGCAGAAATCTGGCTGCCTTGCAAACCTCTCTTTCAGTTACTTGGCTCAGTGCATCTTTCTTCAGGCGAGTCACTACGGTCCTCCCCTGGGTCTTCGCCATGGCACAGCATCCTCCATCTACAGACAGAACAGTTCCAGGACCACTTCAGGCCTAGGTCCATATTCAAGACCCGCTAGGATCCATACAGACTATGGGACCTAATAGCAGAACTCAATCTTGCAGCATCACCCCCAGGTCTCTGGGGGAAGAGAGATCCCAGACCCGCCCCAAACATGCATGTATGCCCTAGCATTTATGGGAATATGGAGCCCAATATGTCCATAAAAATGTTCAGCAAAAATTTTTTTGTTTGTTTAGAGTGGGAAAGGATAAGAACCCCTGTCAGAGTTTTACTGTTTCTCAAATGTTTTTTTTTACAGAGTGGAAAAGGATAAGAAACCCGGTCAGGTTTTTACTGTTATTCTTAGTTAGTTTTACTTACGTTCTGACCCTGTGACAAGCTTACCAGATAGGAAGTAAAAGTTCTACTGCAACAGGGACACAAATAGCAATAACATTTTTTACTAAAAAGCCTTTCCCTATTCTCGACAAATGTATGCAATCCTCTCTGTTGCTGTTGGAGATTTACCCTATTTTCTGTTCTGTGAAACCATTGTCATCAGGACAGGAAACAAAGGGAAATTTCCCTAGCACTGGATAGATTTTAAAAAAATTACAGGTGTTTTAACCAATGTGTACACAGGACAAAAAAATTTTGGCTGGACATATCCTTTAACAGTTTAGCTATAAGAATATTGTTATTAACATTTTATTGACACTACAGAAATGACAGTGGTTTACAAACAGTAGATTATGAAGCATTTATAGTCAATCCATGCTGATTTGAAATAATTGTTGTGAATTCTGTAAAACCGATTTAGCGCCATAATTACTGAAGTAAATTTTGCTGAAATTGCACTGGAATTACCCTCTAGTTTCACCACATAGCTTGCTTCTGCAAAAGTTGCATCAAAAACAATTTATTATTAAGAAAACCTCCCAGTGTTTCACTGCTAGCCTGGAAAACCTTCCAAGCCTGCCATGGCAGCCATGGGGAAAAACTGAAAAACTGTTGCCCATGTGGCAAAAGTGTGCAGTGTGCAGTCACATAAAACTCTTTATTGAAGAAAGACAATTAGCACCTCACATGTCATATAACGCATTTCTCCATGTATAGATGACCCGGTGGGGTGAGAAGACACCGTGCAGGTGTCTAGCAGTGTGATCTTTCATTGTGCATACACCACGATGTCCTGGGAACTAGGCTGGAATGCACAGGGATGCTGGATCTGATGTGATGTCACTGCTGGGGGACCTGGATGGAGATGGACATGGTTACGCATGTCAAAGCTTTTGGACTTTATAAAACCATACAGTACCATGGAGACAGTGTGCTTATATTCCCACTGTAACCAGGGACCATTAACTATATATGCTGGTGAAAATTTTGTATTACAAAAGCTTAGTTTAGCATTGACTCCTTACCAGCTGAACAATATTAAGGCAAATTGATGGATTAAATGGCTTGAAGGGATTAAATTATAGTGATAGAGACCTTTCAACAAACAGTTCTGGGTTTGCAATACCTAGGCAAAAAATGGTAATCTGAAAAATGTATGAGCAGCAAATGGGCAATTGTGACAATACACGGATGACAAACAGGCAATTATGGCAGTATGTGGGCAGCAAACAAGAGATCACCACAATACACAGACAATAAATAGCCAGTTGTGACAATACGGGGGGCAGCAAATGGCTATTTATGACAATGCACCTTTGGAAAGAATTATGGCAATTAAGTGGTAGAAGGATTATGTTTAACCTATTTCTCCAACCAATAATCCAGATAAGATTTGGCAAAGATGGTACATGAATGGCTAAGAGATCTAAAAGGTATCTTCACTAGTCCACACAGATCAGAGCATTGCCTCCTCCAAGGCTCAAGCTTTGTTTTGTGTTGATGCAGGTAGTGGATTACATTTTTGACCTATGTTCTTTGCTCAATGTTGTTGAGCATTTGGTTAGCATAGAAGAGAGTATTTATGCTTACTGTACTAAAGCTATAGGGCTACTAGCCCATATGCCTGGTGTGCATGACTAATCAACTTTGGAAGGGCTGGGTCATGATTTTTTATCTAAAATAGATGAAAATAAAATTAAATCTGCAGATTCCTGTATCAATATGGGGTCTTTGTTTACCAGCTAGTAGTGGACCATAATGCTCATTATAAGCATGGTTCTCTCTTTTAACTATCACTGAGCATTGCATGCATACTTTCCTTCATTAATGAATCACATACAATTTAGGGCTTTAGGCAGAGTATAATTTTAAAAGAAATGTTGCTCAGTTTACCTGTTTTTAGTAAATCCAGTTTCTTATTATGGTGCTCCCTGCCTCTAGCTAAAGAATTGAGAAGTTTGGACTTTTTGTCCAGGTGATAACTCCTCATGTCGCAGCTGAGATGTCTTAAAATAGAAACACTATCTTTCATTGCCAGAATGATATTTTCTATCAATTCTAATGATGTAGTTGATAGGAATAATATACAGTTAGTCCCCATTTACACTTGTGAATGGGCCATGTGCCTGTTGGAGACTGCCATCAGCTGCAGTTGGGAAGCCCTATTCAAACCAATGGGAGACTGACAGCACCCATAGCTATTCATGGACATTTGCATGTAATCAGTGATGCAGAGATTACCTGCTATGATCTGCTCTGGATGCATACAGCTGTGAATAGCTGCGGGTGCTGTCAGCGTCCCATTGCTTTGGATGGAGCTTCCTACCCGAAGCTAATCACAGAGAACCCCACTGAGTCTCCCAAGTGCAATAGCAAACGGGCCCCATTCGCAAGTGTGAATGAGATCTGAGTCAGGAACTGGGCTGTATATAGGTTGCTGTTACTGCTTTTAATTAGGGTCCATTTACACCGCAGTGCGTTGACATGTATTCACATGCTGTGTTGAGTTTTAACATGTGCCGCAATGCTTTTTCAAAATTATTTTTGTAAAACTGTATAACACTTTATTTGTAAAAGAAGCTTCAAATTACGATTCCTGTGTTTTTGTGCATTGAAGTGCACTTACATACCTTGCAACATGTTGTGCTGAAAAAAATAGAGCTTATTCTACATTTTGTTTTTAGTGCAGGGCAGCATATATCAACACAACGCACTGGTGTGAACTGTTCCTAGTGAACTACACTTCATATAACAATCAGAGGCGTAACTAGAACCTTCAGGGGCCCGATGCAAGAAACCATGAAGGGGACCCCTGGCCGTAACCCTTCACACTGATCATTTACTCCCATTACAGGGCCTTTTATTATGGTCCCACAGTGGGACCCTTTTACATGTTCTGCAGCGGGCCCCCTTTCTGCTGTCTTGGGGCCCTTCAACAGCAGCGGAATGCTAGAGCCCAATAGCAAGGGCCACCTTTGCGACCCCGGTAGTTCCACCACTGGTGTCAGCAGATTTATATTTTTGTTATTTTTTTCAAATTTTTTTTTTATACAATTTTATTTCTTATTATTCTGTTACATTTTTTTAGGAGCCCTGTTTTGGTGAGATATCAGGGTTCTAAACAGACCTCTGATGTTCCAACTTTGAGAGAGTGAAAAGAGGATGCAGGATACAGCCCTTAATCTCCACCTCTGCAGCCTCAACAGTACAGAATGAATGGACAGGAATAGCTTCCTGTTCATTCACAAACTGAAGCATAGTAAACACAGTTTACTATGCCTCAGTTATGTCCATTCGGAAGAGGCTGGTAAATTACATATTTACCCGTCTCTTACCCACTCTTCATCCTGAAAGCATCCCCTGCATCAGTTGGCTGGAGAGGGGATGGGAGAAGATAGCAGAGGCGGGGGATGAGGAGGGGCCAGGGGAGTACACAGGGTTCTGAGGGCAGTAGGACCTGGATAAGAGGGGCAGCAGGAGTGGCATGTAGAGAAACCAATCCCCTCCATATTTTTCCCACCACTGAAAGGCTGCAGGAGGAAAATGATGAGGATCAGTTCCTCTATATGCTGCCCCTGCCGCCCCTCCTATCCAGATGTACAGTAGCACTGGAGTATTGGGCCAGGTTGCAGTTGCAACCCCTGTAGGTACACCCTTGGATACAATGTATATGCAATGGCATGCATAGATCAACACAGCTACCTCCTCAATCTAAAACTGGAGTTCTTCAAAATGAACCTGTTGCTAGGCAACACAATGTGAACCAACATCATCATGCAACAGCATGCACTATAATTTGCTGGCTAAATTAAATTTGACTGATCAGTAACTCTGCAAGTCTGCATGAATAATTTCCTAAATCTATACCGGTCGAGGGTGCGTGTCTCTACGCACTAACTGGCCAATTGATGAATCTAAGATATAACCTTTATTCAGATTTATATAAAATATGTATACTAAACTGTAATTAATTCAAGACCTATTGGAGTGGAATATACTGCGCTCAATCATATAACTGGTTATAATGCCAATTATTTACTTTACATCCAAATGGTTAACAACCCCAAGCCAAGTCAGATACCATATCGTTTTGGATGAAGTTGCGGTAAAAGACACTGTAGTTTAATAATAAGTCTATCCGATGGATTGTATGTTCTCTACTAAAGAGATAGAGTTACCCCATGGAAAGGACTAATTAGATAATATAATCTGTTTTACTACAGATATGTAATACGGGTACACTCATCCATGGGCCTTAATGTCAGCCTCTAATGGACAAGAGCCATATATCACCATATCCAGTTAAAAATGCTGCACTATCTTGAGGAATGCAAATAGTGCACTATAAGGCGCAGTACAGACCACTCCAAAAAGGGGGAGGAGTAAATTCCATGTGCATTCCAAAAGTAAAGCTGTGCTCAGTATCACATGGTGGAAAAAGGGCCATTTTGCCACCATGTGAAACAGCACAGTTTCCTATCACTACGTAATCTGATTTTAATTCTGTATACTCCTGACAAAGCTCTGTATTTGGAGAGAAACATGTAGAGTTCTTTTCTTTCTTCTCTTTGGGTCCTTTGTGGGAGCACTTTTTGAATGCACATGGAATTTACTCCTCCCCCTTTTTTTTGGAGTGGTCCGTACTGAACCTTATAGTGTACTGTTTGCATTCCTCAAGATAGTGAGGCATTTTTGACTGGATATGGTGATATATGGGGCTTGTCCATTAGAGGCTGACATTAAGGGACGTGGATGAGTGTACCAGTATTACGTATCTGTAGTAAGACAGATTACACTATCTAATTAGTCCTGTCCATGGGGTAACTCTATCTCTTTAGTAGAGAATATACATTCCATCTGATAGACATAATATTATTATTATTATACAGTATTTATAAAGCGCCAATAGTTCGCTCAGCGCTGTACATTACAAAGGGGGACAGAACATGTGACAGAACAATACCAATACAATGCAAAACATGAGGGGATCGAGGGCCCTGCTCTTTCGAGCTTACAATCTAGGAGGGAGGGGATGGTGGCACAGGAGGAGATAGCTGTGGGGGATGGGGTGGTAGGAAGAGTGGAGGAGCTTGGCAAGTTAGCAGGGGGTGGGGTAGACTTCCCTGAAGAGGTGGGGTTTCAGGGTGCACCTAAAGGAGAGGAGAGTAGGTGATAATCTGATGGGTTGAGGCAGGGAGTTCCAGAGGATGGGTGACACCCTGTAGAATTCCTGGAGGCGGGCATGGGAGGAGGAGACCAGGGAACTAGAGAGAAGGAGGTCTTGCGAGGAGTGTGCGTGCTGGGTGGTACTTGGATATTAGGTCAGTGATGTAGTTCGGGGCAGTATGGTGGACGGCTTTATGATCAAACTACAGTGTCTTTTTGCCGCAACTTCATCCAAAACCTAAACTTTATGGTATCTGACCGTAAAGTCCAAACCTAAACTTTATGGTATATGACTTGGCTTGGGGTTGTTAACCATTTGGATGTAAAGTAAATAATTGTAATTATATCCAGTTATATGATTGAGCGCAGTATATTCCACTCCAAAAGGTCTTGAATTAATTACAGTTTAGTATACATATTTTATATAAATCTGAATAAAGGTTATATCTTAGATTCATCAATTGGCCAGTTGGTGCGTAGGGACATGCACCCTCGTTCGGTATACATTTATTATTTGCCAAAGATGATGACTTACAATTAAGGTATAGTTCAATAGATCTATACAAAAGAAGAAGGAGGGAATATATAAGAGAGACACTGACTGTCTTATCACTAAATTAATGTTGCTGTCAAAACCATAATCAATAACATACAGAATAGTCACATACAGTGGGTAAAGCCCCCTCTATAAGACAAGTGCTTAATATGAAAGCAAACAAGGCTTGGATCAGAGAGTGTAATTAAAAAGTTATTTTATTTTTATTCATTGCAATACATAAAAGCTAGTGGTAACGCACAGTGCTCAATTACCACAACGTGTATAAAAACATACAAACAATATTAGAAACAATGTCAAGATAGAGACGTCCGGACATCACATAGACTGTCTGCATATAGCCCCTGCAAGGTTCTTATTACAATGGTATGTGGGTATAGCTAGCGATAGCAATTAAAAGCAGCACTGAAGGGCATACTATATGCACACATACCCCAAGGCCCATAAATGATCGATGGTTTAAATAATAATAGTATCCACGGAGGAAGGTAATCCCTGAGTGGTAGTCTAACACCGGGACTAGGGAAGACTGACCCTGAATCACCAGTAGCTGTCCCTAGTGGTTGATGTTGTTGAAATCCGGAGGATGGTATCTTGTAAATAGGTGATAGACATATAATGTACATAAATGTCAATAAATGGTCTCAATCCATAAAGCTGGTTAAATAAAGTTCACTCTTTGGATATAGGTATGATCACCTTGGTTACATCAACTTGTCAAATTTAAAGCAGTACAGCACACTTGGGAGTGATAATTTGCCCTTATGCAGCAGTGTATATCCAGGACAAGATAGTAAGTTAACCACAAAGATAGGCATAAAGAGCACAAGACCTCCACCTCATGTCCATCCAATAACAGGACGAGGCCAGAATCAGTGTATGGAATATTAAACTCACTGATGGTGCAGCCGCATACTGACGGTGTTAGACTACCACTCAGGGATTACCTTCCTCCGTGGATACCATTATTATTTAAACCATCGATCATTTATGGGCCCTGGGGTATGTGCGCATATATGCCCTGTAGTACTGCTTTTAATTGCTATCGCTAACTATACCCACATACTATTGTGATAAGCACCTTTCAGGGGCTATATGCACACATTCTATGTGACTTCCGGACGTCTCCATCTTGACATTGTTTTTAATATTGTTTGTATGTTTTTGTACACGTTGTGGGTGGCAATTGAGCACAATGCGTTACCACTAGCTTTTATGTATTGCAATTTTTTGCCATGAATGACAATAAAATAACTTTTTAATTACACTCTCTGATCCAAGCCATGTTTGCTGTCGGATTAAGCACTTGTCTCATAGAGGGGGCTTTACCCACTGTATGTGACTATTCTGTATGTTAGTTCAATAGATTAATCATTTCCTGACACGTCACAATATACACCAAGGGTTTATTGTTTTATAGGTATTTTCAAACTGTTCTTTTTATTATAAAAACTTCTTCAGCTCCAAACAAGTGGCCATCCCTAGAAACACTCTCTCATCTTCTGCCTAGGAATCAACAATGATATAATTTGTTTGTTGCAGGCAGTAGGAATCCTTTCCCTTAGCTGCCCCTCACTTTAGTGATCACTTTAGTGATCACACACTGGGACCATTTCTAGCATCTTATAAGGAAAAAGGAAGAAGCAGGTTGCTAAGCTAGGTAAGAAAACACATGTACATTCAGCCAGGAACCTACTGTACATGCACCCTTTCCTCTTCTAGGAGTGTCTAATTACTCTCTGTGCTGGCCCAGCTGCTCCCCCCTCCCTTTACCTCCTTATATAACCTTTTATGTAGCTGCCGTGGTAGGAGCAATGGGAAATACTACAGAATGTCACTAGAGTGACAGCTGTGAGTCTGCTGGGGCTGCCTACATCCCATCCATATGGTGGCACTTAGCAGTTATCTTGGGCTTTTTGGAGGTCTACAAAAAGGGAAGCTTCACAGGTAAATGATAGGCATAAAATAAGGTAAATTCAAATTTAATCTTATCAGATGATTTTTGTTTATATGAATGGTCTGGCAATGGAGGCTCTAACCTAAGCTTTATCCCCTTTTCTCCGAACCTAAACTTTAAAGTGAATCCCTAGCTCTTGACCCTAACCCTTGCCATAACTTAAAGTGAAACTTAACAGTATCTGAGCACCACAAACTGAAAGCACTATTTTTAATACTCAAAGCATACACACCCATCCATCTATGTCTTCATATTTTATTCTGTTGAAAAATCACTTTGAAAAACATCCCCCTAGCATTTCTAGCTGCAGCCATCTTGAGTAAGGGCAGAAATGAAAAGAAAATGCCCATGAAAACTCCTAGGATGTATGACATAATTTTGGCCTAGACCAGAAACCAGGAAGCAACTGAAAAACTGTAAAACTGTTTTATTAAATACCTTCCTATCTATTTACTAATGGCAGCAATATAAGGCCCCTTTCATGCGATCGGTCCAATTGGGTCTGCCTGTCCGTTTGTCAGTAGGACCTGATCAGACCCTGCGTTCACTGCTATGAGGCTGTGGATGTAAACGGACCCGTGTCTGTTTACACTACCTACCACCAATACTCTCTGACCCACTAAAAACAAATGGAAGGGGATCAGTTCTTCTCTGTCTGGGCGGATCCGATTGGAGGAAAGTCGGGTGTAAATGGTCAACAGCTCTGTTGACATCTGACTGTCCATAGAGCAGAGTTAGCTGTGTCTATGTCTGCTCTGCATAACAGAAGAGCAAGTGGATTCCGCATGGTGGGAAGTGGTCCTTCAAATAAAAAATAGGTAATGTTGATTGAGAGAGTTTAGTTCCACTTTAACCCTTAAACTACCGGATAACTGTGGAAAAACCTCTAAAATAACATATTTTTAGCACCAGTAAAGTATGTAGTTGCTGAAACGTTTGGGACTCATGCATACAGGGCATCTGTTTAGCTCCTCTGAACGCCAGAAACCCTGGCAGGAGAAACACTGCTTAAAAACTGCAGTAAAAGCGTGCATTTACCGAGAACTTTTAACCCCTTTGTGCCCAGGCCAACTTTCAGTACTGTTGCACTTTGAATGGCAATTGTGCGGTCATGCAACATTGTACCCATATGAAATTTTTACAATTTTTTTTCACACATATAGAGCTTTCTTTTGGTGGTATTTAATCACCACTGGGGTTTTTATTTTTTTGCACTATAAACAAAAGTGAGCAAACATTTTTTTCTTTGTTTCTATTATAACATTTTGAAAACAGGTAATTTTTCTCCTTCACTGATGTGTGTTGATGAGGTTACACTGATAAAAGCACTTATGGGCACTGAAAGGCAGCACTGATGGGCACTGATGAGCTGGCACGCATAGGCAGCACTGACGGGCACTGATAGGCTGCACTGATGAGGCAGCACTGGTGGACATTGATGAGGAGGCACTGATGATGCTGCACTGATAGGCAACAATGATGGGCACTGATGTGCACTTATAAGTGGCACTTATTGGCACTGATGGGCGGCACTTATTGGCGGCACTGACTGACAGCACTTACCAACGGTACTGCTGGGCACAACTGCTGGGCAGCACTGATCGGTGACACTGCTGAGCACTGCTGGGTGGTTCTGCTGGGCATTGGTGGGAGGTACTGCTGGGCCCTGATAGGCGGCACTGATGATCAGGGCACTGATCTTCAGTGCCCTAATGATCGGTGCAGGTGTCCTCTGTGACATTTGCCAGTTATCGGCAGTACTTTCCCCACACCGGGAGGAAAGTGCTGCCGATAACCGGCAACTGTATTTACTTTGTGATCTGCTGTGTCATTGGACAGCTGATCACATGGTAAATTTCCACTGTGATTGGCCTTTTACCATAACATGTTATCAGCTGTGTCCGTAGGACCCAGTGATCACTGACAGCGCCGGGTGCCCACTGCTGAGAGTGAGCAGGGGGCGGGTTTTGGGAAGACATCCCAGAAGTGGACAACCACGCTGTAGCCATCATTCCCCATTGTAAAGTGGTTAAAAAAGTTTAGGCTTGTAAAGCGTTTGCATGTTATTAGATTCAGTTGGTCAGAATATTAATTTACAGTATTCTGTTCTTTAGAATGCACTAACTCAGAAACCCTAGACGCATCCAGCGTTTAGGTGCATTTAGATGCGTGTACATGTGTTTAAGCATATTCAGAGTTTTTTTTATAGATGTGCTGTTACAGGCTGAAAAAAAAGAAACCGTTCACCACCTGTAAGGGCTCACACTGGAAATCACACCGGAATGCTCTGTGCGATAAACATGCAGCATTCAGCGGTGCAATTTCAGGCCATTAGTTTTGAATGGGCTGAAATCACACCACACCTCACCAAAAGAAGTGCATGCACTACTTTTGGAAACTCACTGCGACCACATTGCATGGCACTTCTGTACCATACGATCCGATGCAGGCAAATGTGTGGGTGGGGCTTAGGTGCCCTAGTGGGGGACTCTACAATTTACATTCACTAATTTCCTAGGTTCTAGGCATGAATTTGCAGTCATGCGAAAATCAGCATTTAGTCATACTGCTAGAAGCGAGTCACCATGAGCACAGTTAACCCTCTATTTACCCATGGGTAACTGACTGTACTGTTGATACTAACTACTCCAGTCACTATTACAGTTAGAGAACACCACCTCCCAGGTACGCAGCATTTAGGAACCAGTACCGCAAGCCTGCACCAGCTCCACCAACCCAGCAATACCTGTCACCTCATTCTCAGCGACATGTCCACAGTTACTAATGGATACAGGAAATTAACCTGTGCCACAGGTCTGGTCCCAAAATGCAGAGAGCCAGCAGCTAGTGAAGGGGAAAAAACACAACACTCCTTCACCACCAGAGTAACCATCACCCTACACTAGTCACCCATTCCCTGGCTGGTTGGCTGCTTTATGCTATGATACATGTCCAGTTGTTGCTAACAAAGGTAATATACCCTACACTAGACAGCAGACTATGTGCTGGACTAAAATGCACTGTATCTCCTCTAACCTACAGTCCCCATATCACAAGTCCCGTTCTTTGGATATGCAATGCAATACACGACTTAAGAGAGGAACTTTAGACCAAGGATTAAACAGTTAACAGTAACTTTACTAAAGAAAGACAACATATAAGAACAGTTCTTGTGAGGCAACTTCTCACATTCATTTCTATACAAAGGTGCTTTAGTGCCCATAAGGTAAGTATACGTAAATAACAGCAGAGTCCTTAGTCAAACTGGATCTTCAAGAGAACAGGAGCTGTTCCCCTAAAGATGCTATTTTAGGGTGAAATGAGTTGGCTGGGACCATCACTACGCCCACCAAATGGATGCCAGAGGCGCTGCTGTTGTGACTATATTCTGTTTTTAACCTACTTTTGTAAGTACCTGTCTATGTTTAATAAAAGGGTATGGAAGTGGTTTTACACTATGTGGTCTCTGCTCCTCTTCATGATATATGGAGTCATTGAAGTTAACACACACTGGCAGTTCACTGTGATCATTAATGCATACTTGGAGGCTTGAGACCAACATGCTGTTTTGATCTCTGTGATAGGCGTCATTTATATTTGGTAAGATACCACTGTTTTTTGTGGTGGAGGGCACAAGGTGTTCATCTTTTCAAGATTTATTCTCTTGATGGGTGAAGAGTTAAAAGCTCCACTTGATTTTAATATTCCTTGATCTTTTATAGCACGTTGATGACATTTACATGCATTATTATTATTACAGACTTTGGTTTATTTAAAGACTTCAGACTCATTTAAACAACATATTTTTTGGATGCACACTTATTAAATGTATTTATATGTTCCAAAATCTACATGCACTGATAACTCGCTACCAAAAACAACTGTTCTGTATCCTTTTTGTTGATAAATTTTACGTGGTGTCTTTGGTTCTAATTGCTTTTCCAGATGACAATCCATTTCAGCATTTACTAAGTACATCACAATTTAATGTAATATTCCTTTTCTAGTTTAGCCTTGCACTGGCATCACCTGGCATAATTGTCAGCGTTTCATTGCATTTCATCACAATAGAGCTCTGCAGTACTCCTTGCAGTACGGACAATTAACTCTAAAGAAAAGCTTTACATTGTATTCCAATGACGTTAGGAGAAAAGCTATGCAGTGTATCCCAGGGTAACAAAACTATAGGGTTGCATTTGATCATATGAATACATATCTAAATATAGGAGAAAGACAGATGGAAAAAATCACATATTTGGTAAAATTGTTTTCATGATTTACAGGTAAGACCAGAGCAATAAACAATTCCAAATTAAAGATGGACAATTATATGTCCCTGTTCCTTTTCCATAAATACAGCAATAGAAAAAAAAATCCTCTTTTCTTTGAGTATAATTTTATTTAACATACAATATTAGTACCAGAAAGCCTGCATAAGCAACACAGACTCATACTATAGAAGTAAAATCATTCAAGGCTTAACCTTGTACATAAACGTATACTTATAATACGCTTTGTGAGAAATGACTATTTATTAAAGGGAATCAGCTGTCACCAAACACTTGTAATAATCTACCACCTGTGTATAACAATTTTTCTGCCCCTTTCATGTTAATTTTCCTTGTATAGAACCGAGTAAGGTTATTGTTTTGCAGTAAGCTGACGTCTAGCCCCAGTTCTTGGCCACTGCAACTTGTTTACTAATGAAAAATTGGTATCTTCCTCTGTCCACCCATCCTGTTTAGTGCTAGTTGGTTTAGTCCTAACTGGACCCTACCCACTTCTTTGAAAGTTCTCTTTTCAATGTTAGTTATTTGCAGAGACAGGGCTCAGGAAATCCACTATCTTCTTACACTTCAAAAGGCTGGCAAAACATCCACTGTACTGCATGTAGCTGAAAGAAAATTGTGCTGGTATCAATGTCTGAGTCTTATTGAGGAGTTAAGCGGATCCCTGTTGAACCGGCCGAGATTCAAACCATCTATGGGTATGCTGATTGTACCCAATTCTATTGCTGTATGACTTTGGTACAACCAGCATGTCGGATTTTTACATGAGACTATTGCCAGTGGCTACAGCTGCTAGCAATAATCATTCTGTTCTCCTAGCAAGGACAGCTCCCTATGCATAGGCGTAGCATCAGGGGACACGGGGGTAACGTTTTCAGCCCCGCCTATGCACCAGGAGTGTAATGGACCCCAGACACCAACGACTGGGTATCTCCATCAAGAAGCGGCTTCTCAGGCTCTGGAACACAACACCAGTGAATCTAGCTATTGTTACCCCAAGATCCAGACGACACCAGATTTGAAGTAAACCAGAGGTAGACTACTTTATTTGAACACAGATACAAGATATATACACTCAGGGGACAATCCCCCCTCCCTGCAAAATGACACAGGGTGGGGCAATCTACATTTAGTAATAAGAGACACACAGGTATTCAAACTTCACATGAGCAGACAGTCCCATCAGGAGAGAGGGATGCTGGAGATACCCCCCCACTAAGCTAATACACATAAACTCATACATCCCATAATAGTTTGCTCCAAAGCCAGACAAACAATAGAACCCCACCTATCGCCAAAACATGTCTACACAGTCTGAGACAAAGCCCACAGAATATTAGGACAGATCACCCTGTACCCCTAACAGGCACAGGGTGATTTACACATAAGAGGGATATGGGGAGCTGAAACAGGGGTCTCCCCATCTCTCCAAAGCGAGCTGGGTTCCATGGGCCCCCCACCCAAAGTGACTCCCATCACAAGGGGGTCTGTGCAGCCTCTCTCTCACATGTCAGCTTTAGTGCAGAATGTGTTTGTGTGTGGACAGCGGGGTCACCTGAGAGGCTGGTAGCTGCCTGAAGGGACGGGGCCGATGATTGCAGGTGTAGCGAATGTTAGTACACAGATTGTCTCATCTCTGTGTCTTCCCTGTCCATGCTCCTCTGTGAGTGGTCCCACCCCCTCTTCCCTTGAATCCTCCCCTCACCTCTCCATCCAAGTCAGTCCACGACGATCTCTCCTCACCTCCCTCTTTACATGTTGCACCACCCCTGATCTGCCATTAGTCATGATGGGGGCCCAGCCGGGGGTAATGTTCTTCAACTGGAGCCAGTCCACCTGCCAGTGATAGAACAATAGAGAAACACATGAAATGAGGTGAGAGCAGAGCATTGGGGGAGGAGGGGAGTGTGCAGAGGGACTGAGAGCACTCTACAGTCAAGGACACAGTGCTGGGGGAATGAGACTTCCCAAAGCTTTCCCTGTACTAGGGACATCTCATGTGTGGGAAGTGACAGGAGCAAGCATGGGGGTGTCCTAGACATGCTGGAATTTGTAGTGTGCTGGCAGCTGGGGGACCACTGTCAGGGACTGCGGGTCTCGCCGTGGCGCACAGGTCTGCCATGCGCAGATTGCCTAGGCGCACTAATGTGCAGGCACTGGGACCTGGGCGTCCGCAGCGGCAATTTCAGCTGCGCATGCGCACTCGCGCACGCGGGCGCATGCCTGGCACCAATGGCGGTGCAGGGCGCACTATTTAAACTGGCCAGGCGGTGATCAGGTTGCGCAAGGTCTAGTTCCTGTTCCTGTGTTTCTGAAGTGTGTTCCTGTTGCCGATCCTGCTTGTCCTGAATTGTGTTGACCTTCTCCTGCTCTGATCCCCAGCTCGTCCCTGACTACTCTTCTGCCTGTTGCTATATTATTATTGGACCTCCCTATGCTGAACCTTGGTTCGTGACCCGGCTACTCTCTGTCTTCCGCTTGGTACCTACCTGCCTCCACTGTTACCGCTAGTCTGACTACTCTCACTCCTGACTGTTATCCATCCATCCCGCTCGGGACCTGGACTTGTCAGCCTCTTCACTTCAGGCTCACCCCTGGCACATACCCTCAGCAGGGACCCCTCTACCACAGTTGGGTGCACTCAGGGGTCGCGACCTGGTTTCAGTCTTGCACCAAGTCCATCCCCACCATCAGGGGCTCTGGTGAAAAGGCAGACTGGGACTTAGACTCCCCGTCCTGGGGAATCCTGTTCTGTGGATCACTAGAGATCCTGCTGGGTGGTGTCTGACAACCACTGTGTGCCATGAAGGGACCCCAACACTGGCATAATGTCAGGGGTCACAATGGCGATCTTGCCCATGCTCTAGGGCAGTGATGGCGAACCTATGGCACGCGTGCCTGAGCTGGCACGGAGAGCCATCTCAGTGGGCACGCCAGGAAGAAGAGGAAGATGAGCGCACACGGACCGCACACACTGACCAGCAATCCAGATCTTGTCCACACTCCCCTTTGAACTACATTTCCCACATGTCTCTGGGGCCAGGGTGGGCGTGGACGAGAGGAAGCGGCTCCCACGCGGCTCTGGCGTCAGGAGTGACATACCCGGGGATGAACGTGGATGACAGGAAGCAGCTCCCACACTGCTCTAGGGCCAGTGGTGACGTGTCTAGCGTGCTGGTGGTCAGTGTAACATTGCCCCTCTGTGCTGGTGGTCAGTGTAACATTGCCCATCTGTGCTGGTGGTCAGTGTAACATTGCCCCTCTGTACTGGTGGTCAGTGGTACATTGCCCCTCTGTGCTGGTAGTCAGTGTAACATTGCCCCTCTGTACTGGTGGTCAGTGGTACATTGTCCCTCTGTGCTGGTGGTCAGTGTAACATTGCCCATTTGTGCTGGTGGTCAGTGGAAAATTGCCCATCTGTGCTGGTGGTCAGTGGAACATTGCCCCATCTGTACTGGTGGTCAGTGGTACATTGCCCCTCTGTACTGGTGGTCAGTGTAACATTGCCCCTCTCTGCTGGTGGTCAGTGGAACATTGCCCCTCTGTGCTGGTTGTCTGTGTAACATTGCCCCTCTGTACTGGTGGTCAGTGGTACATTGCCCCTCTGTACTGGTGGTCAGTGGTACATTGCCACTCTGTGCTGGTGGTCAGTGTAACATTGCCCCTCTGTGCTGGTGGTCAGTGTAACATTGCCCATCTGTGCTGGTGGTCAGTGTAACATTGCCCCTCTGTACTGGTGGTCAGTGGTACATTGCCACTCTGTGCTGGTGGTCAGAGTAACATTGCCCCTCTGTGCTGGTGGTCAGTGTAACATTGCCCATCTGTGCTGGTGGTCAGTGTAACATTGCCCCTCTGTACTGGTGGTCAGTGGTACATTGCCCCTCTGTGCTGGTGGTCAGTGTAACATTGCCCCTCTGTGCTGGTGGTCAGTGGAACATTGCCCCTCTGTGCTGGTGGTCAGTGGAACATTGCCCCTCTGTGCTGGTGGTCAGTGGAACATTGCCCGTCTGTGCTGGTGGTCAGTGGAACATTGCCCCTCTGTGCTGGTGGTCAGTGGAACATTGCCCGTCTGTGCTGTTGGTCAGTGTAACATTGCCCCTCTGTGCTGGTGGTCAGTGGTACATTGCCCCTCTGTGCTGGTGGTCAGTGGAACATTGCCCCTCTGTGCTGGTGGTCAGTGGAACATTGCCCCTCTGTGCTGGTGGTCAGTGGAACATTGTCCCTCTGTGCTGGTGGTCAGTAGAACATTGCCCCCTTGTGCTGGTGGTCAGCAAATTCAAGGCAAACTCCAGCTGTAAATGTACGATGTTAATGTACGAGTTGTTTTTTCTAAACTAACATCTCACTATTGAAGTTTAATTGCAGTGTTGGCACTTTGCGATAAATAAGTGGGTCTTGGGTCACAGTTTGGGCACTCGGGCTCCAAAAGGTTCGCCATCACTGCTCTAGGGGGACGTGTGGACTCCCTGACACATTTGGTTTCACACCTTACAGGAGGGGTGGCGGTGAAGGCACATACAGGAACCTATCCTGTCCATTTCCCTCCAGCAGCTGCTGAAAGCTGGCTTCTCCTCCTTTCCCTCCCATCGGCATTTAGTGGCTGCAAGAAGAAGATGGGAATGATTGGTTCCTGTCTGTGTCGCTACCGCTACCCCTCCTTTCTGGGTTTCTCTTATTTCTGCTGCCTGGGCCCCTGTGTGCTCCTCTGTCCCCCCCCTCCCTCCTCCATCCCCACTGCCTGTTGTGGAGAATTATTTCAGGAAGAAGAGTGGGGAAGGGCTGGTAAGTATGCCATATTTACCAGCCCCTTCCTTTTCTGAATGAATACAGTGAATACAGTGAGTGCTAAATACACCACTGCCTGGTGGGGGAAGCCGCCCCTCTGGGAGAACACAGTGCTTATTGCTAGCGGATATGACAGCCGCTAGCAATAATGGCATGTAAAATCTGGCAGGCTGGTTGTATCCAGGTTGATCAGTCAATCAACTTGGGTGCATTCCTGCTGAACCATCTATGACTGGCATAAAGGGTATATTTATAAATTGTTTCACAAATTTTTTCACAGAAGGTTTACACAACTTTCACCCAAGATTCACACATTTTTACAATTAAATTTGTTTGGGAAAATGTGTGAAGGTTGTGTGAAATGTGTGTGAAAACATTTATAACCAGACCCCTAGAACTGTTACATGAATACATAAATTAATCTGAAATAACAAAACAAAATTCAGCAGAAATTCGAACTGATTGAAATTCGAAAATACATTTGATAAAAAATTCAAATTCGAAAACCAATTCGAATTTTAAAACAAAAATAGAATAAAATAGAACAGAATAGAATATAGAAATGAAGAAAAATAATAGAATTAAACAGAAAATAAAAGAATAGAATAAAAAAAGAACAGAATAGAAAGTAAAAGAATAAAAAAGAAAACAGTAGAAAATAATAAAGTAAAACAGAACAAAATAGATTAGAAAATAAAGGAAAAGAATAGAATCCATTAGAATAGAATAGAAAAGATTAGAATACAAAATCAAAGAATACAATAGATTAGAATAGAAAATAAAGGAATAGAAAATAATAGAATCTATTAGAATAGAATAGAAAACAATAGAATAGAAAATCAAAGGATAGAATAGAAAATAATAGAATCAATTAGAATAGAAAACATTAGAATAGAAAATCAAAGAATAGAATAGAAATTAATAGAAGTAAAACAGAGCAAAATAGAACAGAAAATAAAGGAATAGAATAGAATCAATTAGAATAGAAAAGATGGGAATAGAATAGAAAATCAAATATTAGAATAGACAATATTAGAATAGAGAATCAAAGAATAAAATAAAATAGTATAGAAAAACAATAGAATAGAATAAAATAGAAAGACTATAACTGCCTTCGGAATGAATTTGATTTCAAACAGAATACATTAGAATAGAATATAAAATAATAGAAAAGAATAGAATAGATTAGAAAAGACTAAAATCATTTACAAAAAATTGTGAGCTGCACTATGGTGATGTTAGTAGTCATCAACTAAGGCAATGTGAAAATTTTGCTGAAATAAAAATTTCCAGTATAGTCATGCAACTCATCATATAGCCCATATGCCATCAAAAACACATATGGATTGTGGATTATGGATTGTTACGTTAGAATTATTATCGAATCCATTAGAATTGTTTTCAAATCCGTTGTAATTGTTTTTGAATCCATTAGAATTATTTTTGAATCCATTAAAATCTTATTCAAATCTGTTCAAAATTTCAAATTTGGTTGAATTCTAAATAAACGAAACGTATTCCGAAAAACTAATTAAACAAATTTAACCACTTGCCTACAGGGCACTTATACCCCCTTCTTTACCAGGCCAGTTTTCAGCTTTCAGCGCTGTCACACTTTGATTGACAATTGCGCGGTCATGCAACATTGTACCCATATGAAATTTTTAGAATTTTTTTCTTACAAATAGAGCTTTCTTTTGGTGGTATTTAATTGCCACTGGGCACTTTACTTTTTGCGCTATAAACAAAAAAATTTAAAAAAAGTTGAAAAAAAAAAAAGTTTCTTTGTTTCTATTATAAAATTTTTCAAACAGGTAATTTTTCTTCTTCACTGATGTTCGTTGATGAGGCAGCACTGATAGGCAGCACTGATGGGCACTGTTAGGCAGCACTGATGGACACTGATAGGCAGCACTGATAAAGTGGCACGGATAGGCGGCACTGATAGGTGGCACTGACTGGCATCACTGCTGGGCACTGACTGGCGGCACTGCTAGGCATTGACTGGCGCAACTGCTGGGCACTGACTGGCACAGCCACTGGGCCCTGACTGGTGGCACTGACTGGCATCACTGCTGAGCTGCACTGATGGGCACTGGTGGGTGGCACTGGTGGGCACAGGTGGGTGGGCACAGGTGGGTGGCACTGCTGGGCACAGGTAGGTGGCACTTCTGGGCACAGGTGTGTGGCACTGCTGGGTGGCACAGGTGGGTGCACTTCTGGACACAGGAGGGTGCACTGCTGGGCACAGGTGGGCAGAACTGGTGGGTAGCACTGCTGGGCACCGATCATCAGGGCCCTGATGATCGGTGCCGATCCCTGCTCTGACAATTGCCGGTTCTCGGCAGTACTTTCCTTACACTCTGACAGCGTGAGGAAAGTGCAGCCGAGAACCGGCAATTGCATTTCCCGGTGATCATTGGACACGGCTGATCATGTGGTAAAAGGCCGCTGTGATTGGCCTTTTACCACATCACGCGATCAGCTGTGTCCGTAGGAGATCGCCGGGTGTGCGCCCCCGGGGGGGTGCAGGAGAGCGCGTTCTGGGAGGGCGTCATATGTCCCCCGTCCAGAACTGGCCGGCCGCAGTGTAGCCGTCATTCGGCTATCTGCGGTTGGCAAGTAGTAAACTAAACGAACAAAACGAAATTAGTCAAATAACAAATGGAAATGAACCTACTTTTTTCATTTTGCATGTCTAGTTAACAGACAGCATGGTTCAGCCTTGCTCCTTGCTCCCGTCTCACAGGATTTGATTGACAGCAGCAGAAGCCAATGGCTCCCACTGCTGCTTCTGTGTTCCGTAAGGAGAGAGAGCAGCGCTAGATCGAGATCGGGCTTAGGTAAGCATTTGGGGGTCTGTGGCTGATCATGGAAGGTGTTCTTACCTTAATGTTCTGAATGCATTAAGGTAAAAAAGTTTTAACCCATACAAGCACTTTTAAGTCAGCATGTTTGAATCCAAATCAAAGGTCAATGCAGTCATCTTTATTTGGTTTTGCCTCATTTTAAAAAAGACTGCAGTGGAAAGCAACAAATGTAATCTTAAAATCTGCTACCTATATCCTTTAAACATTACAGGAATCATTTAATCATTTAGATACTTAAAAAAAAATCATTCCTCAGGTAGTTATTCACTTTGATACAGTACAAATTCATCAATATATAGGTTATCTGTAGGATTATTCAAAATAAAGCAATTAACAGATGCCCTGAATTTATCAGTGTTCTGATTTGAGCTGAGCTTTTTCTGCTGTTCTTCATAAAAGCTGTGTCTCATATAAATTTACCATTTGCTGTTTTTACATGCAGCCATGTGTTCTTTCAGTTAATATCTGTCTCCAAGGATTTTCAAGAAACTCTTCATTTCTGAACATGATTTTTGTTCGTTTCCAGCCTTTGTTCACAACACTAGCATAACTACCAAAGTAATTGAGAGTGCCCTCAATTTATGTGTTTTCAAAGCGCTGCTTTTGACCTCTAATCAGTTTGAAGTTAAAAGGGCAACCATGTTGTCCCTTAATACAGGTCCAAGATACTTTGTGACAATTGGTGTTTCAAATATTAGATTTTTTTTGTATCAGAAAAAATAGTTTCTCTTGTTACAGTAAGTAATAGGAAAGTTTAGAGTGGTTGTATACCTCAGACATGAAATATGAACAAAGCATATCCCTCTCTAGTGTGTACTCAATCCAGAAAACTAAATAGGATTTCTTTCTACTGCTTCACTCCTCTGCTATCAGCATGAATCACTTCTGACAGGTTTTCCTGATACCAAGAGAAAAATGGTGACAGGGGAGGGACCTCCAGCAGATTGAAAGCCTCAGCTCTGTTTCTATGTGCTGTGTGGAGTGGGGTGTGGCCCTTCCCTCCTATCAGCTCTCCTCAGTGATCTCTTCAATGAGTTCTGCAGTGTGTAATTTCAGCTCCCCGCTCCCTGTTTTCTGATAGCTCAGACAAGCTTTATACACTATGGACTTTGAACAGATGTAGAGGAGAGAATACTGCAGATAAACAGATGCAACGTATGTAGGGGGATTTGTTTTACCTCTGTGTACCATCTGAGGCCAGTCACTTATGTAAGGGTTTACAACAGGGAAGATGTTCTATCAGATCATTTTTCTTGTTGTTGTAGTTTTCCTGCTGTTAGTCCTCTCTCATCTTGGTGACACCACTTCCCATCTTTTAAATATGACTCAGTTCTGTATCAATGGCAGAAAATAATTCAAACTCTATTATTTAATCCCATTGAAGCAAATTTAGTTTTAACCGCTTCACGACCGCCCTATAGCAGAAATACTGCTACAGGGTGGCATGGGTGCGCTAAATCATGTATATATATGTGATTTTGCATTTCCGGGTAGGGGGCACGTGCTCGTCCTACCTGCACCGCCATTCACGGCCACGGCTGTCAATCACCGGGTCCTGGTCGGTGATAACTAGCCAGCGCCCGGTGACTTCCGAGGATCTCGAACGAGGAGGAGAACTGTTTTGTTTACTAACAGTTCTCCTCCCTGTCAGCTCAGGGCACACTGCACAGCACAGCCATCCAAAGCAGTGTGATTACAGTGAAGCACACTGACAAGGCTCCTTAGTAAAACACTCCCAGCACACAGTTAACCCTTTGATCACCCCTCATGTTAACCCCTTCCTGCCCAGTGCCATTAATACAGTGTCAGTGCTTTTTTTTTTTTTAGCACTGAGCACTGTATTGGTGTCAATGGGGATGTCAGTGACACCAAGTCAGTTCCCCCCAGTGTCAGAATGTCCGCCGCAGTCCTGCTATAAGCCGCTGATTGCCACCATTACTAGTAAAAATTAAAAAAAAAAATACCAGTATATATACTGCCATTCGTCAATGCTATAACTTTCAAGTAAACCAATTAATTTACACGTATTGGGATTTTTTTTTAGCAAAGACATGTAGCAAAATACATTTTGGTGTACATTTATGATGAAATTTGATTTTTTAACTTTTTTTCCTGGATATGTTTAATAGCAACAAAGTCAAAAATATAGTTTTGTTCTCAAAATTGTCGGCCTTTTTTTTTCATAGCACAAAAAATAAAAACACATAGGCAATCAAATACCACCAAAATAAATCTCAATTTTTGGGAAAAGAAAAGGACATAAATTTCATTTGGGTGCAGCGTTGCATGACCGTGCAATTGTCAGTTAAAGCAACGCAGAGCTGTAATGCAACAAATGGTCTGGTCAGGAAGGGGGGTAAATCCTCAGGAGGGCAAGTGGTTATAGTCAGTGACTGCAGTACACAGTATACAGCTTGAAGTGATTACCAATAGATTTGCAATAGGCTTGTTGATTTGTAAGCACCACATAATCTGAACTGCTTACCAGGAAATAAAAAACTGTGTCACCTACCTTGCTGTGCAGTGTGACATAAATCACAAAACTGGCTGAACATAAAAGATAAGATGGTAAAATATACATACCGGTATATGTTTTCCAACTGCATAGATAGGTGATTGGGCTTTAATGCATATTATTGCCTTTCTGTTTCTCAGAAAATGTGTAATTTAAACCCCAGCTGTAGTATCCAGAATTCACACTTGTAGAACGATGGAAAGAAACTGTGCAGCTTTCACTGTAATTATCCTCTCCTGAAGCTTTGCCCCCTTCTAATACTTTGCTCTGTTCCCATTCAGGATAACTGATGTGTCAGTCAACCACTTTCTGTGAGCCCAGGTGTCAGTGACACACCCACTGGACCAGTTTCTTCATACAATCTTGGATCACAGTTGAATGTTGCAGAAAATAGCACTCACATATATTTCACGGGCTCTTTTCTGTACAACAGTGAAGACTTATTAACACCAACAATGGAGAAAAGAGAGGGCCATGCTCATCTGCATGGATGACACCTTGATTGAAGGTATTCATACTTTAATTTTGTAAAATTTAGGTGGATGGAGGGGGTGGAGAAGATGAGTCAAATTAGACTTTAAATTCTCTTAAACCAAACACATATCTTTTCAAATCCCATCGCTTTTTACTTTTTTGATTTTCTATTAGAGCAATGAGTAATAGAACTTCTGGATAATATGCAACACATTGCATTACTCATTTTGTGGAACAAGCAGGGAACAGCACAACAACATTTAATTTATTTTTGGGTCTGTGTCGAACTTAGTAATAACAAAAGATTTTGTAGGTATGAGGGACCCCTATCCTGTCTGGCACCTGGGGTCCATCCCTATCAAAAGCAGTCTTCACTGGTTCCTTCTGTGCGTACTTTTCATTCAGCTCCCTTTGCTCAGAACATCTCTGATGTCTATTTCTGGGTCCTACAGATTCCCCTTCAGTATCCACGTGACTGATGCAACATCCACTTTATAGGATCTGCCATGCCATCCAGAAGGAGGGATGTAACATAGCATGCTGACATGTCCATAAGCATCGGAGTACATCCTGACTGGTTCAGCTTTCTATTTAACAGCAATTTAGGAAATTCACTGGTCACTTTGTAGAGTTTATTAGCTCATGGGTGCGACTCATTTCAGATTTACCTCTATTGCTGACCTTTCTTCCAATTTAGTACTCTGCCTCCTATCTCAGCTGTGTTTCTGATTACATGTTTGTCTTTTTTTCTGGTTTTGATGTTTGCCTCTTGCTCCCTATGGCAACAAACTCTATAAACTCTTTCTGACGATGCTCTTCCCTCATCCACTGGCAACAAATAACCTTTAGAACATCTAACATTTGGCTACTCACCTCATCATTCTGCATATCTTAGCATACCCTTGATGGGAAACAGTTTCCTTGCTAAAAGCAATTAGTTCAACCCTTGTGGAGCACCCAAGAATAAGTACATGCACAAAAATTATTCTCAAAGGTTAGCTGCGGAAAGTTAAATACACCACAGCAGTGGTCATCTGGTCTTAACCGAAACACAAATATCTCAGTAAGGTGTTGACCAAGCATTAAAACATGTACCCATATATTGACTGAAATTATGCTAAATAAGTAAAACCAAATATTTCACTCGGCACAACTTCCTTTGTAATTGATCACCCCCTTTGGTGAGCTCCGAGCAAGTTTAATACATCTATGACAAGTTTTTTTCCCTCTGTTGAAATATAATGGAACCCATTGTTCCAGCAATGCATGCTTTCTTAGCAAAGAAAGTAAGAAAAAGAACCTATCTTTACACAATAGGAATCGAAAATGATTAAAAAGTTTCTTTAAAATGAGATAATGCTGTTGCAGAATGAACTGAATCAATAGAGAAAATGATTTTATTTTCAAGTAGGCCTCCCAGTAACTTCTCAAGTGTTCATAAATTCCTGACATATCATAATGTAGAGTAACAGTATATATTAAAAATGCAAACCTTTTACCATTCAATGCAGTCACTGATTTCACATCAAGTGACTGTGGTTAGTAATGGTCTCTCAAGGTCCACAGTGAAGGATAATGGTTTAATCAGTTTGCTGCAGCAAGGAAGATGATTTTCCTTCCTCTCTGTCAGTGACCATCCACTGTGTAGTGTACTGACAACAAGGTTAGTGGCAGTAGGGAACTAATCTGTGTGAGTGTTAAGTCTGAAAGCATTGTTATGGGTGGGAATTCTGTGATTCCTTTTCATTTATAAACGCTGATATTACACTTACACATTGCTTAGCATGAACATGACAAATATCTCCAATGCAATTGCCACAATATCTGCAGACTTAGTGTCCTCTTAAGGCAAACTTTTTGGTGAAAAAACAAACAAAACAGCAACACCAGATAGCACACAGCATAAGCTTTCAGTAGATACTGTATATCACTACAGGAATGACAAAACTAACTCCTTCAGTCCTCTTCCTTATAATAGAGAACAGACGTGCCCCATTACCCCAACCAACACAGCCAGTGGTGGGACAGGGGACTCCGGTACATAAAGTGTCGATACCAAAGCACCCTCTTATTTCCCGAAGCCAAGATGGGTGGAGATTGGGTGCAGAAATTACAGAAACTGTCAGCTGACCCTAAGGTTACCTTCTTTTGGTCCACAGAAAACTGATCAGGGAACAGGGGTGGACTGACCATTTGGAAACTCGGGCACTGCCCGAGGGCCTTGGGTCAGTAGGGGGCCCCATGAGATGCCCCTGGTACTTTTTCATAGGCTTTTTTGAGTTTGGGCAAGGACACAGGGGTCCCATGATCCCCTATTGCCCGGGGGCCCCATGAGTTGTCAGTCCGCCCCTGTCAGGGAGGATGTGGGTGTTGTAGAATAGCTAAACCTGTGTGATTTATTTGTAAAGAGCACAGCGAGACAGTTTTTTAATAGACATTATTGTAACCAAAAATGTGTTCTTTCACATGGGAACTAAAACATATTTTAACTCCTAAAAGGGTAGGAATTGCTGTCAAATCACCAGGGTAGGGATGTTAAAAAAGCATTATATGTTGGTAACAGATGGAAGACCTGTAGATTGTAGGGACAAATCAACCTCTCAACAAACAGATGGCCCAACATAGGTAGGTGAACTCTGTAGGCCAGGGCTAGTTAGGTGCACAGATGACAACTAGTTTAAAAGAGGTGTGAAAAAGAGGTGTGAAAACATCAAACTGAAATAAGCATTTGACAGCAATTTCCACCTTTCATCAGGAAATCTGAATGATTAACATTTGCTTTATACCTACTGGCATAATAGGATTGGATTATGTACAGTATAATGTCTAATAAGAACACCTCCCATCATGTTCTTGAACAATCAACATTTGCCTTGACATATTCTATGGTAATTGGATTAAGGTGGCTGAGTTACCCTAGTGACCAAGAATGCTGTGGTTTGTTCTAAATACTCATTAATACTGAAGAAGCTGTTTAGATTTGGGATAAGGTTTACGTTTGTGGCCATACAGGGTTCACACCAAACTCTGCATGGTTGCAATTTGTGGAGTAGGCAAACTAATTGGCCAGATTTGACCACTGCTACAGCAGTAGGATAACATTCATTACTTCTACTACCACTACCACCACTAAAGTCCAACTTCCCACTGTGGGTTGGATGACGTTAGTGGCACACTTGGAGTCCAAAGAAGGTTCACAGTATTATATGTAGTTGAATGCAATTCCACCATTAACACTTATACTTGGAGAACCAGAAGTGAGCACTCAGTAACAGGTTCAGTAATACTCAGCAACGAGGTCAGTTACTCTCAGTAACAGACGCAGAAATGTTCAGTAACAGGTTCAGTAATTCTGTTAAGTGCACTAAATTTTAGTAACCATTGGAGTGAGCACTCCACTCTGGCTCAATGCTGATCCCTGCCAATTGCTATCACTGTCCTTGAGGCACAGTAGTGGCAAAGCATTATAGCTGTTCAGTTGCTACAGAGAGGTTACATACTTGTGCAGTTGGGTAGTGGAGTATCCTTAGCCACAGAAGACAGAGTACAGACTAAATGGGTCTTACCGGGGCAGTATTTGCTGGAGAAGAGGCGGGCTTGGAGTCAGTGACAGCAGTAGCACTGGAGATCAGTTCTGACTACAGCATACAGCAGTGTCCTCCTACCTCCTACCTTACTCTACTCGCATTGGAACCTGTCCCTGTCTCTAGCACTCTGTCCCTAACAGAGAGGGTTCCTCCCCAACACTATGCACTAGCAGCATCCACACCAAACCTGTTAGAGCACTGCTATTTATTAGCAGTGCCCTAACCCAAGATGCCTGCAGAAGGTCACTGGAAGTGCAGTGTCCAATTGTCAGTTGCCTCTTCTGTGACACCTACAGAGGCTGTAGGAACATCTTCCCCTTTGGTCTCCTCTTCATCCCTGAGTGGCTAGTCGCCACCTGCTGGATGGAGGAGAATGACACAGTGTTAAGGTGACAAGGCAGGTTGCAAGAGGGGGTGAGAGTGTGGGGAGTCTGCAGCAACACCCACCCCCCAGCTGACAGACATATCTCAAGACATCTCCCAAGCTAGCACCCATCAGTATCTATATAAGCAACCCCCAAGCACTTGGTGTATGTCCAGATAAGGTGAAGCTTAATTTATGACAATTCTATTTAACCCTGTGTTGATCCAAACTTTGTACAATCAAAAGCGTAAACTCACCACATAAACTAAACACTGTAGCTGTGAATAGATAGACAATCAGTCCTCAATAAACAGAGTGGAGCACTGTATTCATGGCTATTTGCATGGGAGCACAACTGAAGAAGCGCCGATTAGAGCATCATTTATGTTTATTGAGGATTTTTATCTACTCACTGTTAGAGTGTTTAGTTTATGTGCTAAGTTTACACTTTTAATGGTACAGTATATATAATATATACACACACGAGGGGGGTATTCAAAAAGTTTCCACACTTATACATACACATCACTATCTGACCACTTCTTAGCCCCCAACTCCCCTGAGCTTGCACTATTCCCAGGTCATTTCATACATCCAGCTGATAGAAATAAATGTGAGATATATTCTACACCCCAGTAGAGAGACATAATTCCATGGTCACTTTCCTTTTCCCATCTGCCCAACAACCCTCCCTGGTCACTCCACAGACACTGCCACTGAAACCCCCCCCCCCCCCCCCCAGCAACAGACATACTCCTTCAGCTGCCTTACACCTCCATTCCTCTTCCAACAGACATCACTCCCTAGACAACCCTTCACACTCTCACCTCCTGTAGATTGATATCTCTCCAGGACCACCTTACTCCCTATTTATGACAGACATTCTTACCAAGCCTCCCACACTCTCTCCCTCCTACTGATAAATACCCCTTCCCAATGATCCTAACATTCCTCTGTCTGCACATTACCACCTTGCAGTCCCTTGACACCCTGGCCCAAGCCATTTGTGTTCCCTCTTCCCAGATAACAGATGAACTTCCCAGCCTGCTTCACCCCACCTTACAGTTGGCCACACAATACAATCTGATTTTGCATATCCTTGTCACTCTTTTGCCTCACATACTGCCCACTTTCATGCCATACACATCCCTCTCCTGCACATACTACCTGCCATCATACCTTCTGTATTGCTCTCTGTACATACAATACTGTCATAATTTCCACACTCCTTTCCTGCACACACAGCCTGCCATCATTTCCTTCTCTCCTGCACACAATACCCATCAGCATACCCTCCACTCTCCACTCTCCACTAGTCTTATATACATACTGCTCACTGTCATACACTGCTCATTCCTCTTCTGCCTATACTATCCCACCGTATGCTCTCCATATTGTTCCTACACTAACTGGCCAACAAAATCTCCTCTGCACTCCTTATCTACCCATATGGATTCCTTTCATACCCTCCAAACTCCTCTCCTACACATACTGCCCATTGTCATACCCTCCAAACCCCTCTCCTACACATACTGCACACTGTCATACCCTCCACATTCCTCTCCTGCACATACTGCCCACTGTCATACCCTCCACATTCCTCTACTGCACATACTGCCCACTGTCATACCCTCCACATTCCTCTACTGCACATACTGCCCACTGTCATACCCTCCACACTCCTCTACTACATATACTTCCCACTTTCATACCCTCTACATACCTCTCCTACACATACTGTCCACCTTTATATCCTCCACATTCCTCTCCTGCACATACTGCCTACTGTCATACCCTCCACACTCCTCTACTGCAAATACTGCCCACTGTCATACCCTCCACACTCCTCTACTGCAGATACTGCCCACTGTCATACCCTCCACACTCCTCTACTGCAGATACTGCCCACTGTCATACCCTCCACACTCCTCTACTGCACATACTGCCCACTGTCATACCTTCCACACACTTATTTTACACATAATGCCTACTCTCATACCCTCCACACTCCTCTCCTGCACAGACTTCCCACTGTCATACACTCCATACTCCTCTCCTGCACAGTCTGCCCACTGGCATACCCCCCACACTCTTTATTTACACATACTGCCTACTGTCATACCCGCTACACTCTTTTCCTGCACATACTGCCCACTGTCATACCTTCCACACTCTTCTCTTACACATAGTGCCCACTGTCATATCCCCCACACTCCACTCCTGCACATACTGCCCACTGTCATACCCCCCACTCTACTCTCCTGTACAAACTGCATGGGACCGCTTCAATGCTTAACTTTTTATGTATGTAGCATTTTTCCATCAGTTCTTCACTGTGCAGAATGATTGTTCATGTAGGTAATGTCCTCAGTCCTCTTTTAAAACCTTGGGACCAATGTATGTGATTACTGTTACTATCAGTGTTTACTTTTGTTTTTTGTAACCATGACAACTACAGCTCTCTGATATATCTTTAATTAAAGTATGCTATTACATTAACAAATGTCTCTTGTAGAGCCAAGTCCTTATTAAATGAATGCTCCCCCCACCCCCAATTAAAGTACATTCTCCGTTAACAAAGGCTTGCTGGACGTAAAGCAAAAAAAAGGTGTCCCTGGAAGTTTTTTTTAAATGTTGACAATGACAAGGTATCTGGCCTAGTTACTCATTCATAAACAACATTACAATGAAAATAAGCACACTCATCAAAGGGGAACCGTCACAGACACACTTTATCCACTATTTCTGAATATTGAATTGCACTAGCACTTGTTTTCTTGGTGGCAAAATGCTTTTAAAGGAAAATAACAAAAACAAATGCCAACAAAAATGTTTTTGTAATAAATGTCAATCAGAGAGGATTGATCTTGGGCCAGGTGTTTCAAATAAAAATATACAAAACCTGATTAATTATTATACAATAAAGAACTGTATTTGACATAAAATCTGACAACAGTATCTACTTAACATTGAAGAAAATGTGTGTTTAGACAGCACATTTTAGCTGAGTCGATGTTTTCACACTGATTTCCATACTGACTCGTTACCCATCTCCTTTACATAAATGACAGGGTCTACTTTTTAACTAATATAAAATTCTAATGTATGTCCAACCATGCTTGCCCGTGTCCCACGCCTTTCAAATGCTCAGTTTACTGACAAAATCTTACACCCTAAAAGAAAAAAAATCTAATTTTAAGTCAGCAAACTCTCATTTATTTATTTTTTATATCAATTAATTGACAGCTGTTGCCTTGTCTGAAAATAGAAGTGTTTATTTGCAAAATACCTTTATACAAAAACATTGTTTTTTTTGCTGTTGATGCTGGCCATATTGGGTTTTTCTTTATCTAGGAGCCTAGAAACATAGCTGAACATTTGGTTATACTTCTTTTTTTTTTTTTTTTTTTTTTAAGTCCGCAAACGTGCAGCTATAACGAAAAAACCCGTAAGTGTTCACAAAAAAGTGCAAGTGCAAAACACCACACAAAAAGTGCACTTAAGGGTGTGCTTTTGTCCTACCCCCGAAGGGGTTGAACCGTTACCCTGATCCCCCGGGGCACGAAGCTCCTGACAGGGACAAGGTTCCCATTTGGTCCTCCTGGCCAAAAGGCCTGGTGGACCACCGTTCCTTATGTCCAGCCGAAGCCGGACATCCAGTACTAGGTCAGGGGGTTCTCCCGAAGAGAAAACCCCCTAGGGACAGGGGAGGAAGGAACCGTATGGCCACACATCCTCCCCCTAGACGTCAGGGTAGGCCCGAGGACCCACACCCTCCATCCTGTGAGAAAAACACACACAAAAGTAAAAGGTGACAAACGTGGGGTGAGGGAAAATAAATAAATAAATAATTAAATAAATCTATAAAAATAATAAAAAGTGTCGTGCCCAAATTGTGCACTGACCAGACCCTGAGGCCTGTAGCAAAAAAATTGCCCAGAACTTGACCAAAAGGCCCGGTCCTAGAGGCGCAGTGCAAAAAGTGTTAAACTCGGTGACCATGTGCTCATTCACAGCATGGGGTCCCACACCCAAGTGTTACTCAGAGCACCCCTGAGGCGACTACTCAGGGGGCACCTAGTTTGCAGACTCTCTGCCTTCCCAGCCCCAGGCCAGACCAAGGTAGACCGTCCAAATCAGGAGGCAACTGGGTCCTTCAGACGTTCCAAAGGAGAATTACTCCCGAGGCCCCAGAACGAATCATGGCGCTCCCCGGTTTCTGTCCTCCCCGTAATAGCCATCCAGACCCCCATCATTCCAGTGAGGGTACTGTACAACAACCATCCCCGTAAACTAGAATGGTCGGTAGCACCCCCACTGGACACTGATAAGAACAGATACTACACTTGATCTTAGCCAAAAGGCCGAGAAGCGATATTTGGCTTCTAGGGCAGTTAAATTGCATTTTTCAAATTTTTTCTTTTATTAGAATGTCATTACACTAGTAAAAGTGTGTCTGTGCCATAATGGACAAGGTTGAAGAGATAAAAAATAATGTTGAGGAGTTGTTTCCGCGGGTAGGATGTGATAGCCAGGAAGCAAGATGTTGAGTGGATGCTGAGGGGTGAAGTGGGTTAAGGGAGAACAAGGGCACAGACAGTTATGGAGGCTGCTGTCAATTACCAGGGCTGTGCTGCTGTGTGTCTTGCACAGGAGAATAGCAGAAATGTTCTTGAGATAGCAGGGAGTCAGGGAAAGAGAATGGTGTGGCAGCAGGAAATAAGTACAGTCAACAGCAAGAGAGAATTGTGTGATCTGGCAGGAAGGATGCATACAGGGATGTGAGGCTACCAGGACTTTGAAAAATGGTGGGATGTCTGGAGGGATGCATGCAAGAAGGGGAGCTCCAAGAGGTTTGTGAAATGCTGTGCGCAGATAGGTGAACTGATGGGGAAGGGGGGTGAATGAACACAGTGGTTATAGTGTTTAGGGTAATGGCAGTGAGTAAACCCTGTTTATATTATATTTAGGGTAGTGGCAGTAGCCATGTTCAGAATGTGGGTGTTTTAGGGACAATGCAAGCACTGAGGGGAGTTGGAATGGTGGCAGGTATTGTGGTGAGGTAGGGAGGATTACATTGAGCTACAATTTAAAGTGATTGTAAACCCTCATCTTGTAAAACAAGTTCAGTAATAGAAATGAAAAGTAAAATATTTGATACATTTCAATAACTTCCAGCACTTGTCTTTAGCCCCACCAACAAGTGCAGTGCCAGTATAATTGATCAGATCACTGCCACCTCTGATACATTGTATACAAAACTGCAGCGTTAGCAAGATCAGGCCTGATCTCTGCTAGCACTAGCAGTTTTATTTCTAGCATGCAATAAGTACCTGATTGCTTGCCAGGAGCTCTTTTTCTCATAGTCACCACTAGTTATTTGTAAATTTAGTGTCCAAAATGTCCCAAAAATGGTACAATAGTGAAGAGGCCTATGGTATTCTTATGGGAGAATTAAAATATTTAGTTGTTAGGTGAAGGCTTCCCTGCAAAGACAAGTTTTCATGGATTGCCTCAAAGTGGACAGAGTAGGAGATAGCTGGACAGATTGGGGGTAGAGAGTTCCAGTGCATTGGAGAGGATCTGGATAAGTTCTGGAGATGAGCATGGGAGTAGCTGACAGTAGAGCTAGAAAGCAGGAGGCCTTGGGAGGAGAGGAGACGATGGTTTGGGTGATATATTGGGACAAGAGTAGTGTAATTTGGGGTAAAGTTTCAAATAGCTTTGTATAATGTTGTTAATATTTTAAGCTTTATTTGTTGGGAAATTAGAAGTCAGTGGGGAGATTGGCAGAGAGGGGGTAGCAGACATTGAGTGGTTGGTAAGGTGAATGAGCCTGGCAGAGAATTCAGGAGAAGGGACACAGATGGGAAGGAATATTATGAGGTCAGTTTTAGATTTTGATTCTGGTATAATCTGTATACTGACATGTCATCTAATAAGTTAGTAATGCAAGAGGGGACTGAAGGAGTGAGGTGAGGAGTAGATAAGTAGATTTGGTGTCATCAGCATAGAGATGGTATTGGAAGCTGTGGGAGTTTATTAAGTGACCAAGAGAGGAGGTGTAGATAAAAAAGTGAAGGGGTTCGAACTGGGAACCCCTACAGAACGAGGAATTGGAGAGGAGGAGACAGGTAAAGGAATGCTGTAAATAGATAGGAGAACCAAGAAAGAACAGAATCTTGGAGGCCAAGTGAGTGGAGTTTTTTGAGGAGGAGTGGGTGGTCAACAGTATCAAAGGCAGCAGAAAGTCCTAGTAGTATCAGTATGGAGTAGTGGCCATTGGCTTTAGCAGTTAGGCCGCCCATGCATTAGTCATTTTTTCATTCAACCAGTGGGTTAGAAAAAAAGGCCTAATTCCCCTATCCAAACAATCCTGTGGATGGGGGATACTTCCTGCTGAATTATTGTACTGTATTCTGAGAGAGTGACCGCGGGGAGACATACCTGCCATTAGAATACACCGATCAGTGCTTCTGGCTTTAGATTGCGGTATTGATCAGTTGGGGAAAACCTGACAGGTTGGTCGGTTAGAAACAGAGATCCCACTTGTTAGTGAGAGTGAATAGAGCAGAAAGAGGTTCCTGGCAAGTAGCATTAGCTCAGGGACAACACATGTGCAGAAGAAACTTTCCAGTATCCAGACCAGTGAAGTGAGGCTCTTTGCAGCAACATCAGTCTGCTATACCAATACAAAAAACCCCATCCCTCCAGCGGAAGCGATTCTCTGGCAATACAGGCTCACGCCTGGTGACACTATACAAATACCAATGGCTATTGTATATTGCTTAATACCAATGTCTAGTGAAATTGTCTTTGTTCATTACCACTAACCTATTTACAATATATAGGAGCAGCATCAAGGATTGCATGTGTTATCTCTCCCTTACTGGGTGCAATAAGGTCTGTTATTTTAATTGTTGGTATTTTAATAAGTTGGTCTGTTAATTTAATTGTCTCCCATTCTTCTCACTTGGGGAAAAACATCTCAGGGCTGGGGTTATCATTTGAACTCTGAATTGCAGGACATCTAAAATTGATTGGAGTGTGCAGTGTTGCAACCCATATTTGAGTTCATTAAGCGTGTTAGCTGTCATTTCATGCACATATTTTTCTGTCATTTTACTTTGCTTACAATTTGATCTCAATATAATCAAAGTGTCATTTTGCTCTAACCTGTGTATGAGTCTACTTTATGGTAACAGCCAGAGGGTTCTTCTGGCCAAAAGTCTAAGGTGGTGACAGCAATGGTTGGACTTCCAAAGCAGGCTCAGGAAAGACAGTATTTTTTACACAGGTACATTAGTCCAGATTAGACCAATTTGACTATGCATATACCATACCCGTGGGATCTCCATGGAAGCTGCAAATCACTGTGGTAGGCATCTCAACTACAGTTATCTCCACTAGCTTCCGGGTCCCGAGCTGAGCAGCTGCCCTGCTTCATTGTGAACATAGGAGATTGGTCACTGGACATGAGCACCATTAAGAAAAGGCTTTGCATTTTCTAAATGAATGCTAAGTATTCTCTGATTGGACAAAGTGGAGGGCATAACATCACTGTGCTCTTACTTTATTTTTATTATATGCACTCTGTCATTATAAGGTTATTTTTTTATGCCTTACCACTGCCCAATTAAACTGCAAGCTTGTCTATTTTTGCTTGCATTATATACTATGTATCTGGTATGTTCTGCTCATATGTTTCAAAAGCAGGTCACAGTCATATAGTTAAAAGAACTTTGGCACAAAGTTTTAAATGTACTTCCTAATCTGCTGGTAATCCCTTAGCTGTTAGAATTAAAAATGTTGAATGGTGTAATATGTGAATTATTTGTATCTCTGGTTAATTTAAAAAAATCATCCCCGATAAAAAAGAGATTGGTTAGTTTTTATAAACAGAATACAATCTTCATTGCTATGTGATACTTCTATTAGGCTTTATTAAGATAATTTCAAATTTAAATGTGTCTGTTTTAGCCATTTAGTCACAATGGCCAAGCAACCACTGTCAGAGGTTATGAGAACCAAAACTGTGGGGCTTCTTAAATTATATGGAAACCTAATCATTAAAAGTTATTTAAGCTTTAACATGTTTATGCAATAAAAAAGTGATTTTTAATTTTTTAAATCTGCAGCTTTCATTAAAATAATACCTGTTGATTCTGCCATGAAGGTCCTTGTTCAGGCACTTTCTGTTAATAGATGTCAACATTCTGTGCCTTAAACCATAGAAACATAAAATGGGGTGCCAGACCAAAACTGGATGGAAGAGTACAAGATCATTTTAATTGTTGGATAATTAAATGTTTTAATGTTTTAAAATCCATATAAAAGCCAACATGTTAGTGTTGTTTAATGCTCATATCAGTAGGTATATGGTCTTATTTCAGCAACTTAGTCTTTTTTTTGTTTTGTTTTGTCTTGTACTTATTTTAGCAGTATGGTCTCTTGTGAGTTTAGCACTTTTTCTAGTAGTCACTTAGTCCTGTTTCATAAGCTTGATTTTTCAATGCTTTTTTTGAACATTTTCTCTTTTATGCAGTTTAGTATAGTTTTACATTTTATATATATGTACTTTCTTTATTTGATGTTTTACTATGCATGTACAGGTAATTTCTATCCTTTACCATTTCTAATTCAATTGAGACAGCTGATGATCATGTGATAATGTTGTTATTAAATGATGTTCTGGAATTTGCGGTATGTATTTCTTTTTGTTTTTACAAGGTTTTGTGTTTGTTCATATAGCCCTGATGAATGGTGAGTGTTGTCCCCAAAGAGCATTGCTATTTTTATGAAGTTTTTTTATCAACAGTTAAAATTATCCTGGACTCTTTCATTCAGTTTTGTTTTAAAGTGCCTTTTTTGTATTTCTTTGGTTTATGCTACTTCTGGGTACCCTTGCTGAATGGGACCTGCCTTGCTAGAGCTATTGAGCTTGTTTGAAGTTTTCCTTTATTTGATTTTACTTGCAAGTTTGAAAGTTCTCACACCTCTTTGAGCGTGTTGTTCTGGAGAACATTTTGTACCTGCCTAATAGATTTCACCTGGCTCCTGTGTTTTCATCCTGTCACATGGGCTTCTGGTAGAGACTACAAGTGGCTGTATCAAAGCACCTAATGCTTTCGCAAAATAAATGTCAATTAGGGTTTAAATTTACTTTAATGATTTATCCATGCAGAAATGCAATTTGTTAGCAATAATGATTAAATGGATGTACGTATAAATAGTCTAACACTGTCACATTCCTATGAAAGCAGTTACTATGTAGCGGTATTAGTTATTTTGTCATGTCAAAAGTCTCATTAGCAAGATTTTCGTTAAGAATGTAGGTTGGAGAAACAGATGTCAGTACTATGCTGATGGTAAGATTCTTGTGAGCCAGTGTCTAGTACAGTTTGGTAAAAAGGAAAAATGGCAAAGTACAAAATGTTACCTATTTTTATTCTATTTGTCTTACTACTTATGAAGTCTTGAGGGCATATTTTACAACTGAATTTAAGACCAACTCCAAATTCAGCATGTATTCTTTCTATTTTTGGCACCAGTTGTGTGGTTCAAATATTGTCATCCTTTAACCAAAATAACGAAAAATTAAAAGCAGACACAGTTCTAGTAAAATGAACTAAAATGTTTCAATAGTTAGATCCTTCAACTGATGTGTAGTTAAAGTATAACTAAAGGAAAAAAAATTTTTTAGTTTTGGACAGAGTGGAGATGGATTAGAACACCTCTCATGGTTTTATTGCTGTCTGTGCTCCTGTTAGGGAGATTCACCCTATTTGTCCTGTTTACCATTATTATTGAAAGTGAAAGTAAAAGGAAACCCCAAATTTTGGGTTGTCCTCAGAAAAGTAATAGAGGGGAAATTTTCCAATGGGGATACTAGTTCTGGTGACCTAGGGGTCCCCCAAAAATTCCCTTAATTTGCAGGTATTTTCTCTCACTTCTTGTTTTGGCTATGGGACAGGAAGTGAAGGTATATCTCCCCAATGGGACATAGATGACAAAAAAACCTGGCAGGGGTTATAACCCTACCTTATTCTATCCAAAATGAAAAAAAAAAAGTTTGGCCTATGGTTCTACTTTAACTGCTTCCGCATCACCCTATAGCAGAAATTTTGCTACAGGGCGGCACGAGTGTGCAAAATCACGTATATATGTATATATGTGATTTTTCGGTTACAGGTAGGGGGTGCGCACGTGCCCTACCCGTGCTGCCATTCACGGCCTTGGCCATCAATCACCGGGTCCCAGCCGGTAATTTCTCGCCAGAACCCTGTGATCCCCGAGTATCTCCGACGGGGAAGAGACCTGTGTATAAACACAGATCTCTCCCCTCTCAGCTCCTGCATACTGCTTTGTTTGGCTCTGCATAGCAGAGCCATACAAAGCAGTGTGCTTACAGTGGCAAGCTCTCACACAGCACACTCTGAAACTGCACACAGCACACAGTTAACCCTTTGATCACCCCACATGTTAACCCCTTCCTGTCCAGTGCCATTAGTACAGTGTCATTGCTTTTTATTAGAACTGATCACTGTATTGGTGTCTCTGGGGATGTCAGTTCCTCCCAGTATCAGCATGCCCGCCGCAGTTGCTGATCACCCCCATTACTAGTAAAAAAAAAAAATTCCAGTATATATACCATCATTTGTAAACAATATAACTTTCATGTAAACCAATTAATTTACACGTAATGGGATTTTTTTTTAGCAAAGACATGTAGCAGAATACATTTTGTCCTAAATTTATGACAAATTTGATTTTTTAAATTTTTTTACTGGACATGTTTAATAGCAAAAAGTCTACATATTTTTGTCAAAATTGGAGGTATTTTTTTTTGTTTATAGCACAAAAAATAAAAACTGCACAGGTGATCCAATACCACTGAAAGAAAGCTCTATTTGTGGGAAAAAAAGGATGTAAATTTAATTTGGGTGCAGCGTTGCATGACCGTGCGATTGTCAGTTAAAGTAATGCAGCGCCGTATTGCAAAAAATGGCCTGGTCAGGATGGGGGGTAAATCCTCTGGAGGGCAAGTAGTTAAAATACATCTTGTTTACATTTTTACATTACATGTTCCTTAACATTGTTAGGCAGACCATAGATTATGTGATTTTCTTTCCTGCAACCTCGGGTTGATTCCCTCATTGCTGATTGGGGAATGCCTCCCATGGAGCTATTGTGTTCTCCCAGAGGTAGGCAGGAGTTGCATGCTAAAAATCCAACAGGCTGATTGTACCCAAATCAATCAATGGATCAACTTGGGTATAGTCAGCCTGCCCATAGATGGATTGAATCTCAGCCAGTCCCTGCTGAACCAGCCAAAATTCAATTTATCTATGGTCAGCTTTATTGTATTGCATTAGATGTCCTGGCATTTTAGGGCCTCAACAAATGAGTTAGGCTATCAGTATATCAGGACCGATCAATCTTCAGATATATATATATATACACACACACACACCATAGTTTGTAGACGCATACTGTCCAACAGGAATGCATGGAAGGCAGAGTCAAGCTCAGTTTTACAGGAAAAGTTGATATTTGCATATGAGTTCATGTACCATTCTCAGGACATACTGATTGTTTTAAGATATGCTTTTCACTGAAGGTACTGTATGATTATGTATTTTTCACAACATGCTCAGTTTAAATTGTTCAGGATTGTGACAGGTTTAAATTATAGCAATCTAATGCAACTAATCATAATCCATGATGTACTTTTCTGAATTGAACAGATGTAATTCTGATTGGTTGCTATGAATCAGCACTTTTAGTAGAACTCCAGTCAAATTATGTTTGCTTTAAATAGAGCAAGAAAGGGTTGTAATCTCTTCCATGTTTTTCTGCTATCTTTGTCTACACTGTTGATATCAACTATCGATTGTCAGGGGGAAAGGAATGTGATGGAAATGGAAGGTCTGGTAGGGACTTCTGCTCTATTGATAACTGTCAAAAGGGAGATGTCTCCTCATTCTGGGGAGATTTGCACTTCTTGATGTGTTTTTGTGATAGTAAGTACAAGTCAACCTTACATATGGGGCTATAGATAACACTTAAAGCCAAAGAGATGTTCTAACTATTGCTCAACCCATCGAAAACGTAAAGTAGAAAAAAATTCTCCATTCCTTTATAGCCAAGGAAGCTGCCATCTTAGTCAGGTGATCAGTTTTGATGCCTACAATTTGATGGCTTGACAGTTCAGTTAGGAGCATAAGCAATTGTAAGACTTATCATTCACAGCATGCCTTGAAGGTAACTTTTGGGAATCCGTTAAAGTCGAACTAAACCCATCAATTTAATGGTTTAAAAAGTTACATGCTGGGAATGCTAATTGTCACATTTGCTTGTGCTTTCAACCAAACTGTCAAATCATCAGATGGCTGGTGTCATCCCTGGTCACACGTGCAGCACTGTGGCAGTTGCAGAGCAAACAGAGGATAATATAGCAGTTTCCTTGGCTGAAAAGGATAGGAGGGTTTGATTCCACTCTAAACAGATTGGGTTTAGTTTCGCTTTCAGGTTACACTTTAAGGAAATACAATCTTTATTGAATAAAACTATTAGTGCTTCAGATTAATTTCTGTTAACCTTGTAAGTTCAAAAACAGTACAGGAGCCTAAATATATTCACAAGGGATAGCTAATTAATCATTTTCCACAAACAAAGAACATTAATGTTCAAATTGTCTATAATAGAATCCCCTGATGTTATAATTTCCTCTAATGACAATGGACAACAAAAGGAGAATAGAAGAAAAAGGACAGCCTTGTCTAGTACCATTATGAATTCTTATCACGTTGGAATAGTATCCTTTCAAAGATTTTTCAAGGGGATATTTTAATTATTTTCATAAATATGCATCTAGATTCCGATCTCTTCTACACTAAATGGCTATAGATTGTAGTTGCTGGACTGGATCTCCTGCTGATCTAGGGTACGGTAAGTAAAAGGGGGTATAGATAGCATGGAATGGGAGGGACCTCAAAAATTAAACTATTTGAAGGTGTAGTTAACTGTTAATATATACAGTTATTTAGACAGTACATATTAACAATGCTTTTTTATATTACAGTGTTGGAATGACTTCATATTGTCTTCTATTTGGAAAGTGCAAAGGTTACAAGGAGTGCTAGAGTTAGCATTCTTGTTAAAGCTGGTTTGTACACAGGCTATGAACATTTCAAGTGAGATTAAAAAAAGAAAAATATAAAATAACAACTATGTCATTATTATCTGTTCTGTGCAATAGTTTGCACAGAGCAGCTCTGATCCTCCTCCTCTTGGGTCCATCGTCAGAGCTTGTGGCTCATCCCCCCTGTTGAGCACCCCCAGGTAAACTGCTTGCTCTGGGGGTACTTTTGCATACTTTCTCCCTGTGTGTCTATAAGACAGCCCCCCGCTCCTTCCTCACTGGCTGTGATTGGCAGCAATATGAACCAATGGCTCTCAGAGCTGTGCCTCAGGCAATAGGGAGGGAGAGACCCAGTAGAGAAGATTCTGCTCTCATGCACATCTCTAGATCGAGATCAGACTTCGGTATGGGTGGGAGGCTGAGGAGGGAGATGCACATTGAAGGTTTTTTTACCTTCATGCATAGAATGCATGAAGGTAAAAAAACATTCAGCCTTTAGAACCACTTTAAGTATTTATTGATTCTTGACAAACCATAACCACTTCCATGCAGGACACTTTTGCCCCCTTCCAGCCCAGGCCATTTTTCAGGTTTCAGCGCTCTCAAACTTTGAATGACAATTGTGTGGTCATACAACACTGTACCCAAACTAAAATTTTATCATTTTCTTCACACAACTAGAGCTTTCTTTTGGTGGTATTTACAGTAATCAACACTGCGGTTTTTATTTTTTGCTAACCATTTGCCCTCCTGAGGATTTACCCCCCTTCCTGACCAGGCCTCTTTTTGCTACTCGGCGCTGCACTAATTCAACTGATAATTGCGCGGTCATGCAATGCTGCACCCAAACGAAATTTACGTCCTTTTTTCACACAAATAGAGCTTTCTTTCGGTGGTATTTGATCACCTGTGCTCTTTTTATTTTTCATGCTATAAACAAAAAAAGACCATTTCAGCTATAAAAAATATATAGTAAACTCAAAGTTTGTTATAAATTTAGGCCAAAATGTATTCTGCTACATGTTTTTGGTAAAAAAAATCCCAATTAGTGTATATTGATTGTTTTGTGTGAAAGTTATAGCATCTACAAACTATGGTAGAGATACTGCAATTTACGCCATTTTTTTGCTATACAGCGCTGCGCTAGTTTAACGGACAATTGCGCGGTCATGCAATACGGTACATAAATGAAATTGATGTCCTTTTTTCACACAAATAGAAGTTTCTTTTGGTGGTATTTGATCACCTGTGTGCTTTTTATTTTTGGTGCTATAAACAGAAAAAGTTTTGAAGAAAATATTTTTTTGAAAAAAACATTATTTTCTCATTTCGGTCATAAAAAATATCCAAAAAAACTAAAATTTCATCATAAATTTAGGCCAAAATGTATTATGCTACATGTTTTTGGTTAAAAAATCCCAGTAAGTGTATATTTATTGCTTTGTGTGAAAGTTATAGCGTCTGCAAACTATGGTATACAGTCATGGCCGAAATTGTTGGCACCCTTGATATTTCTCCAGGAAATCATGTATTTCTCACGAAACGTATTGCATTAACACATGTTTTGCTATACACATGTTTATTCCCTTTGTGTGTATTGGGACAAAACAAAAAAAGGGAGGAAAGAAAGCAAATTCGACATAATGTCACACAAACCTCCAAAAATGGGCTGGACAAAAGTATTGGCACCCTTTCACAACTGCGGATAAATAAGAATGTTACAAGCATGTGATGCTCCTGTAAACTCACCTGGGGCAAGTAACAGGTGTGGGCAATATAGAAATCACACCTGAAAGCAGATAAAAAGGAGAGACGTTCACTTAACCTTTGCATTGTGTGTCTGTCTGTGCCACACTAAGCATGGACAACAGAAAGAGGAGACGAGAACTGTCTGAGGACCTGAGAACCAAAATTGTGGCAAAATATCAACAATCTCAAGGTTACAAGTCCATCTCCAGAGAACTAGATTTGCCTTTGTCCACAGTGCGCAACATTATCAAGAAGTTTGCAACCCATGGCACTGTAGCTAATCTCCCTGGTCGTGGACGGATGAGGAAAATTGATGAAAGATTGCAACGCAGAATAGTCCGGATGGTGGATAAGCAGCCCCAAACATGTTCCAAAGACATTCAAGCTGTCCTGCAGGCTCAGGGAGCATCAGTGTCAGCGCGAACTATCCGTCGACATTTAAATGAAATGAAACGCTATGGCAGGAGACCCAGGAGGACCCCACTGCTGACACAGAGACATAAAAAAGCAAGACTACAGTTTGCCAAAATGTACTTGAGTAAGCCAAAAGCCTTCTGGGAAAACGTCTTGTGGACAGATGAGACCAAGATAGAGCTTTTCGGTAAAGCACATCATTCTACTGTTTACCGAAAACGGAATGAGGCCTACAAAGAACAAAACACAGTACCTACGGTAAAATATGGTGGAGGTTCAATGATGTTTTGGGGTTGTTTTGCTGCCTCTGGCACTGGGTGCCTTGACTGTGTGCAAGGCATCATGAAATCTGAGGATTACCAAAGGATTTTGGGTCGCACTGTAGGGCCCAGTGTCAGAAAGCTGGGTTTGCGTCCAAGATCCTGGGTCTTCCAGCAGGACAATGACCCCAAACATACGTCAAAAAGCACTCAGAAATGGATGGCAAAGAAGCGCTGGAGAGTTCTGAAGTGGCCAGCAATGAGCCCAGATCTAAATCCCATTGAACACCTGTGGAGAGATCTTAAAATTGCTGTTGGGAAAAGGTGTCCTTCCAATAAGAGAGACCTGGAGCTGTTTGCAAAGGAAGAGTGGTCCAAAATTCCGGGTGAGAGGTGTCAGAAGCTTATTGATGGTTATAGGAAGCGACTGATTTCAGTTATGTTTTCCAAAGGGTGTGCAACCAAATATTAAGTTAAGGGTGCCAATACTTTTGTCCAGCCCATTTTTGGGGTTTTGTGTGACATTATGTCATATTTGCTTTTCTGCCTCTGTTTTATATTTGTTCCAATACATACAAAGGGAATAAACATGTGTATAGCAAAACATGTGTTAATGCAATACCTTTTTTGTGTGAAATACTTGATTTTCAGGAAAAATATCAAGGGTGCCAACAATTTCGGCCATGACTGTAGATAATGGAAATTACACAGCTTTTACTTTCTGACTGCCCATCACATTTCATGAGGTGCTAAAATACCAGGATAGTACAAACACCCTCAAATGACCCCTTTTCGGAAAGTAGACACCCTAAGCTATCTGCTGAGAGGCATATTGAGTCCATGTAAGATTTATTTTTTTCCACAAGTTTCTGGAAAATGACAAAAAAAATTTTTTTCTTTTTTTTACACAAATGATTTATTTCTCGCACAAGCCATGGGTATATGTGGAATTACACCCCAAAATACATTCTGCTACTTCTACCGAGTATGGGGATACCATGTGTGTGAGACTTTTTGGGAGCCTAGCCACATACAGGAGCCTGAAATCCAATGACCACTTTGAAAGACTGAAGGTGCGTAACTTCCTCATTACAGTTGTGTCCAAAATTATTCAACCCCCAATGCTGTAAAGGGGTTTAGGGACTATAGTGTACATTTGGAATTGTATTCAGAATCAAATCCTACAAGGACGTTGTAACTACCCAAATGCAACTAAAATGACATCAATTGTTTATGTAATACAGTAGTAAATGGTTCTTATGTGGTTTCTTCATTGCCACAATTATTCAACCCCTTAAAGACTACCACTCTGAAGAACAGAGGTTCATACAGGTGCTTTCCATCAGGTATTGAAAACACCTGTGGATGTCACCGAGCAGCAATCAAGCATAATAAGCACCAATTAGGCAGCTTTAAAATGACTGTGATACTCAGCTCCTTCTAGACATTTACTGGTGTGGTTACAAACATGGTGAAGGCAAGAGAATGGTCCAGGAAGACAAGAGAAGAGGTGATTTCTCTTCACAGGAAGGGCAATGGCTATAAGAAGATTGCAAAGATGTTAAACATACCAAGAGACACCTTAGGAAGCATCATTCGCAAATTCAAGGCAAAGGGCACTGTTGAAACGCTACCTGGTCGTGGCAGAAAGAAGATGCTGACTTCGACTGCTGTGCGCTACCTGAAGCGTAGAGTGGAGAGAAGTCCCCGTGTGACTGCTGAGGAACTGAGAAAAGATTTGTCAGATGTGGGTACAGAAGTTTCAGCCCAGACAATAAGACGCACACTGCGTAATGAAGGCCTCCGTGCCAGAACTCCCAGGCGTACCCCCTTGCTGTCTCCAAAGAATAAGAAGAGTCGACTGCAGTATGCCAAAAGCCATGTGGACAAACCACAAAAGTTGTGGGATAGTGTTCTGTGGACTGATGAAACAAAATTAGAACTGTTTGGGCCCATGGATCAACGCTATGTTTGGAGGAGGAAGAACAAGGCCTATGATGAAAAGAACACCTTGCCTACTGTGAAGCATGGTGGAGGGTCAATCATGCTTTGGGGCTGTTTTGCTTCTGCAGGTACAGGGAAGCTTCAGCGTGTGCAAGGTACCATGAATTCTCTTCAGTACCAGGAGATATTGGATGGAAACGTGATGCAGTCCGTCACACACCTGAGGCTTGGGAGACGTTGGACCTTTCAACAGGACAATGATCCCAAGCATACCTCCAAGTCCACTAGAGCATGGTTGCAGAGGAAAGGCTGGAACATTTTGGAGTGGCCATCGCAGTCACCAGACTTAAATCCGATTGAGAACCTCTGGTGGGACTTAAAGAAAGCAGTTGCAGTGCGCAAGCCTAAGAATGTGACTGAACTGGAGGCCTTTGCCCATGAAGAATGGGCGAAGATACCCGTAGATCGCTGCAAGACACTTGTGTCAAGCTATGCTTCACGTTTAAAAGCTGTTATAACTGTAAAAGGATGCTGTACTAAGTACTAAGATTGAATGTCACTTGGGGGTTGAATAAAACTGATAATGCTGTGAGCACAGAAAAGACATTTGTGGTTATTTCATTATAACTGTTATGTTATATTTGTCTGACCTACAAGTGCCTCTTTAATGTAAATGTAAGCAAGATGACTGAATGATCAAAAGCAATGTCAAACTGGCCAAAACACTCAATTTCAGTGGGGGTTGAATAATTTTGGACACAACTGTACACTTCCTCACTACCTGTCACAGTTTCAAAGGCCCTGACATGCCAGAATAGCACCAAACCCCCCCAAATGACCCCTTTCTGGAAAGTAGACACCCCAAGGAATTTAAAAAAAGGCATGGTGAATATTTTGCAGATCTCATTTTTTCTCACAAGCTTTTGAAATATAAAAAAAGAATAGAAAAAATATGTTTTTGTTTTTTTTCTTCATTTTCCAAAAACTTGTGGCAACAAATGAGATCTGCAAAATACTTACCATGCTTCTTATCAAATTCCTTGGGGTGTCTACTTTTCAAAAAGGGGTCATTTGGGGGGGTTTAGGTGCTATCCTGGCATTTCAGGGCCTCCTAAACTGTGATAGGTAGTCTGGAAGTGTAATAAGGAAATAAAGCCCTTTAAAAGCCTGAAGGTGCTTATTGGATTTTGGGGTCCTGTACTTAGCTAGACTGCCAAAATGTCTCTCACATGTGGTACCCCCATACTCGGGAGAAGTAGCAAAATGTATTTTGGGGAGTAATTCCACATATACCCATGGCATGTGTGAGCAGTAAATCATTTAGGTGACAATTTTGTGTAAAAAAAATACTTTTTTTTGTCATTTTCCAAAAACTTGTGGTAAAAAAATAAATTCTTCTATTGATTCAACATGCCTCTCAGCAAATAGTTTGGGGTGTCTATTTTCTAAAAAGGGGTTGTTTTGGGGGGTGAGGGCATTCTATGCCCAGCATAAGAAGTTTATGCCACACATCATTCACTCTTCTAACCACCTGAAGATCAAGCCTTTTTCTGACACCATTTGTTCACATGAAAAAATCTGTATTTTTTGCTAGGAAATTAATATAAACCCCCAAACATTATATATTGTTTTAAAGCAGACACCCTAGTGAATAAAATGGAGTGTACTACAATTTTTTATGGCACATAGTACTCACACAGCGATTTTTCAATTGCAAATTCTTTTTAAAAAATACACCTTTTTTACTCTTAATGCATAAAAACACAATATATTGGCCATTTATTTGGTAAAATATAAAAGATAATGGTATGCCGAGTAAATAGACACCAAACATGACATGCTTTAAAACTGCGCCTGCCCCGTGCAATGGCGACAAACTGCATACATTTTTAATATCCATAGGCAATGCTTTAAAAGCCTTTAAAAGCTACCATTTTAGATTTACAGAGGAGGTCTAGTGTTAGAATTACTGCCCTTGATCTGACGTTCACGGTATTACCTCACATGCATGGTGCAACCGTTGTTTACATACCGGCACAGGGTCAAGGCTTGTGCACACAGGTGTGCGCGCATGGGAGGGTCGATTTTTTTTTTTTAGTTATTTTGATTTTTTAAAATTATTTTTACACTGTACCTTTTATTTTTTTTTTATCACTTTTAATGCTCTCACAGGGAATGCAAATATCCCCTATAACTTCAATGGGCATTGTCATATATTCTTTTTTGAGAAATTTGGGGTCTATCAGACTCTGGATATCTCCTCTGCCCTTACATTATCTAATCAAACCAAAATCAGTGTGATCAGATGCTTTCCCAAATTACAAATGGCGCTGTTTATATCCTGTGAAACTGAAGTGATGAAATGCTTGTAGCTTCTGAATTCTTAGACTATAGAGATGATTGGCATCACTCTGGTCTCCAATCAGCTCTTTGGTCAGCTGGCAGAAACACCGGCTGCATTCTCAGGTTCCCCCGATGGCACAAGACTGCCCGAGAAGGCCATGGAAGGCAGCGGGGGAGGGGGGGGGCATCATCTCCTGCTTGTAAAAGCAATCCTGCAGCTAATTAGCCACTAGGATTGCTTTTACATGAAAGCCAATCACCGGCTGAAAAAAATGATACCAGGATGATGCCTGCAGCTGTAGGCATCATCCTGGAATAACCATTCAGAATCCAGTGATGTACCAGTACATCGATGGTCCTTGTTGGTTATGTATGCTATGTTCTTTTTTTTTTGTATGCAGCCTGTGGGCTGAATGAAAAAAAGAGAAGAAATCTCTGCCAGAAAAAGTGTGTGGTATGCCCACCATTAGAATATACCGCCCTGCATCCACCCACTTCTAATGGTGGGCACACATTAGGTCACACTTTACCACACGCGCCAGTTCCAAGATTGTACAAATGTTTAAATAGTGGCACGCTTGAATAAAAATTGTCCACGTATAAGTGGTACCCCATATGGAAAAAGGATGACACCAAGTCCCAAACTATCTTGCCACTACTCCCCATGTAGTCTGGGCATTTGGGGGGCTCCTCCTGACTATCTTTTCCCTCGTAAATCCGAAACTTATAAGTATAGCCTGTTGTCCTCTCACAGGTCTTCTACATCTTGACCCCATATCTGGCACACTTGCTGGGGAGAAATTGTTTGAATGCAAGGCGGCCAGAAAAATTAATCAGGGACTCATCAACGCAGATGTTTTGCCGGGGAGTATAGACATCTGCAAATTTTAGATTAAGGTGATTTGCAAGGGGCTGAATTTTGTGGAGACGGTCAAATTCAGGGTCACCCCGAGGATGACAGAGTGTATTGTCGTTGAAATGCATAAAACACATTATGCTCTCATATCTATGCCTGGCCATGGCAGCAGAGAACACGGTATATGATGAATCGGGTCTGAGGACCAATACAACCGCAATTCATTTTTTTTTAGTAATGTCCATGTTGAGGGTTAGGCCCAAAAAAAATGTAAATTCAAAAACCGTAATGAGTTTCCATGCGACTGGTCTGGCAAGGTTTGAATTTGGGTTGGCGGCAATAAATTGTTGTGCATATAAATTGCTTTGATCCACAATCAACGCATACAGATCTTCCGTGAAAAACAGCTCCAAAAATCAAGGAAAGTAGTTAAATTTGCTATTTCCACCTGAATTCTGGGTTGGGCAGTGAATGGGGGAAGTACGGGTGCTGCAGAATTTGTGGGCTGTCAATCGGGATTTGCAAGCACATCCGGTAGGATACTAGGAGCTCTACGGGCCTGTGTGTGAATTCTTTGTGGTTGCGGGACAATACTTGTGCTCGCCACTGCACCAGCTTGTACTGCACTTATGGGATTCGCCACTTCACCAAGTCATACTGCAGTGCTGGTATTATTATAATTATACAGGATTTATGGCACCAACAGTTTGCTCAGCACTACAATATAACGGGAGACAATACAGAACAATACGGTTAAATACAAGAGGGTTAGGAGTGCCTTATCCTGGGAGTTTACAATCTAAGAGATATGTGAAAGACCAAGATGTACTAGGCCACTAGTACTCGCCAGTTCACCAAAAGGTAGCGTGGCACTAGTACTGGCACTCTGCCGCATATGAGAGTCATCAAAATTTACCGACAAGTGCTAACAGAGATCAGGCCTGATTCTGTGAACACTGCGGTTTTGTGTGTAATATATCAAGTGACAGTGACCTACTGACACTGCACTTGCTGGGGGAGAAGGGGGGGGTAAGCGTAGGGGCTAAACGCAGGTGCTAGCAGGTGCCAGGGCTGATCCCACTAACGCTGCATTTTTGGGGACGCTATACTAATGTGAACGCTGGTATAGTGCTGATCTGATCAAAGATATTGACCCGTTCAGACACTATACTAGCAATGGAGGTTTATTGTACATGAGCGTGTTCCTGGAAATCAAGGGGTTAAATGTGATGACTGGTGTACTGACGGCCAATCTGATGCCATCTGGGAGGGACATGAAAACCAAGGGAGTGCGAATCACGTATATACATTTGCACCCAAGCCGCCCTGTAGCAGTATTTCTGCTATAGGGCGGTCAGGAAGCAGTTACAGAAGCGGTTTGTGTTACGTCACTGCGTTACTTTAACTGACAATTTCGCAGTCATGCAACACTGCACCCAAATTAAATTTACGTCCTTTTTTCCCACAAATTGAGCTTTCTTTCAGTGGTATTTGATCGCCTGTGTGTTTTTTATTTTTTGCGCTATAAAAAAAAAGGCTGACAATTTTGAAAAAAATTTGAACTTTTTGCTATAAAAAATGTCCAGTAAAAAAATGTAAAAATCAAATTTCGTCATAAATTTTGGCCAAAATGTATTCTGTGACATAGTAGATATGGAAGGTACTCCTGCGCTATTAAACATGAACGTTATGCAGCCAACACTAAATTGGCGTAATCTGAGCACCAAACAATGCAATATAAAATATGAACGTAGTGCAGCGCTAAATAATACAATAACTTATCAATAACTAGGATAACCGTTGTACCACAAGAGACTCAAATCCCATAAATTGAAACCAATCCTCAATTGAGGGATCAATAGGTGCTGAACCTGTGCGTGTATCCCTTATGTGGGAATATATATCATGCAAAATTACGGCATAAACAGGTAAGTGTCCTTATAAATCGAAAAAAAACTCTCTCCATGCAGGTGCTCAAAATCATGTGACAATCCTCAGTGCCTGGGGTGCCCCCTCACCTTCCTGCCCAGGCCCCTCAGGACCAATGAGCCTTCTGCTGTAGCTTAATACTCCTCCACAGGGTGGGGTCCTCCTTAGCAGTGGTGTTGGGACTCTCTCCTCCTCTGTAGGGTAAGTATCCAATGCTGCCTCAACAGTGATCAGTGTGGGGGGTCCCATGCCTTGCTGTTGCCTGTAGCAAGTGCTTCAGATCATCGCTTCTGCTATTACAACTGACACCCAGTAGTAAAACAATTGCTGGAGCCAGGTGCCCTTTTGTTTCTGCTCAGATTCAGCATTACCACTGCCTGCAATCCAGCCAGCATCAGCAGGGGTTAACACCAGTGTGGCCACTCCCTCAAGTCTGCCCAGTACATGCAACATGCTGTAAGACAGCATGATAGGAGGAAGATGGAGGCTACACTGCCAGTTGGTCAAAGACGTTTTACACCAGAGATTACCCTGTTGGATACCGGGGTACACCTGGAGCATAGCAGCAGCTTTGCTCTGGGATTTATGGTGGGAGAGGAGAGACTGTGTCTGCTGTGCCCTGATTGCAGGAGACTGACTAACCTGATCAGGGCATTCTGAGATGCCACTGACCAGGCTGCTGCCCATGATCTGGCACCATGCACATACACAGCGAATCTGCATACAGGACTGTGCACAGGGAAGCCGGAGCGACAGAAGGTCTGAGAGTGTTTTGCCTTGGAGATTCAGAGAGGGGTTGAGTCCCGGAACCACGACTCCCCTGCACCCTCAACAGACCCTTGCACTATAGAATGGCCTGCTGTGACCTACATATCACCCAGAGATGCTACTGACGGGCCAGTGCCCACCAGTACTGCCCAGCACAAGCCAGCTGAAGTCCCATAGATGCCAACCTCACCCGCCAGCCCTGACCAATCTGCCTGGAAGGAGCCAGTCAGCAAGGACAGCCCATCCTCAGGTGAGCCAGTGTTAAGTGTGGATTGGGGGTCCTCTAAAATTTTGGCAAAGTAGGGCCCTTAGAAGTGGAGGAACAGGAAGACTGGTCCCCTGAGGATTCTGAGAAGGAGTGGGACTGGGGAGATACCACTGAGGACTTTGAGTTGCTGACAGGGCCATCAGGGAACTCCTGCACCCCAGACTCTGCTAGAACTCCCCTCAGGACTGCGCCTATTCATATGCCCCCTCAGCCAAAGCCTGACTATGCCCTTTCCCTGGCCTAGGATCAGCTCTAGGAACTCTGAACTAATTCTGCTGATTCTGTTATATGCGTCTCCATTTTTTGTCTTCACTGTCCTGCAGGTACCTCAAGAAAGATGTCGGTTCTGCACCAAAAAGACTTGTTGCTCTCATGGAGGATTTCTCTCAAGGTGGAGGTGCTCCATGATATAGTAATGTATATTAGTACATATGCATCTTTAGCACATTGGTTATCTAAAATTCAATGGGCGGGTGTGAAGTGGAGCTGCTCTACATCCCCAAGCAGGAGGCTTTGCATGGGACCAGGACAGCCTCTAAGAGTGACCGAGCCTGCTCAGTAGCAGGAGAGTTTGGGTGGAAGAAGGACTGAGCAGGATGGAGTGTGGAGTATGGGAGGGGGTCCCGGAGAGGGACCTACCTGCAGGCAAAGTAGCTGGAAGAGAGGATTTATTAGCCTCACCATCCTCTGAGAGAGGACAACCTGGGAAGCAGGGAAGGAGTCAGCCCACCGTAAGGCCTGAAGGTATCCACCAACCCATAAGCTTGCAGGAGAGACTGAGGGAGTAATCCCACACTCCCTGGGCTGGATAAGGGGAAAGGGCATTTGGGCGGGAAACCTGACTAGCCCCCATCTGGGACTGCTTTCATTTAAAGTGGCAGCTTCTGGGACCTTTTGGCCCGGGATTCCCTCAGGCAGCTGGGGGAAGAGGAGATTTCATCTGGGGTTGGAGAAGGTACTCAAGGAGTAGCTGGCTTGCTTTCCAAGAAGAGAAGAGAAAACCCTTTCTGGAAGTTGTCCTCATTTTTACAGTTCCTAGGGCATCCCATGTATCCCCCATCCCTATCCAAGTTTCAATCCCCTAATAAAATCCAAAAAACAAGTTCAAGGACTGTTTACTGTCTCTGGAGTGCAAGGTCTAAAGGAAATGCATATTGCTTGGCTATGCAGGACTATAGGGGGGCCTAAATCTCTGACAACTCCTAAAGGGTTGTGCTACATTCTTTTAATACAAACCTTCTTTGTTCTCTGTAGCTGCGGGCACTGTAGAACAATTTGTACTAGAATGCTATGTCACTGCTGGAAAGGTGAAGCAGAGGGGGCTGAGCTGCTGAGAGAAAAAAAGCTGATCTACTTAAGTGCTTCTGCTTTGAAGTTTGAGGATGAATTGTTCCTGACTGCCTACAGCTACAGAGGTTAAGTAGAGCTCCATTTAAAGCTCATTTATCATTTGTTAAATATACTGTATGTAAATACTTGAACGCCCATATTCTAGCCAGCCATTGTCTCCCACTGCTGTCAATCGCAGCCAGTGAGGATTGATTGGGGGTGAGGTCGAGCACACACAAGTGTCCCCATAACAAGCGGTGAGGGGAGAGGCCAGGAGCACCAGAGGGAAACCCAAATAGAGAAGGATTGGGGCTTCTCTGTGCAATACCATTTCACGGAACAGGTAAGTATGACAGATTTGTTATTTTTAAAAAAAATTAATATAAACCTTTAAAATTACTTTAATATGAATGTGATCTTTAGAGTAGGGCATCACACTTTGAACCAGAAGCGCTGTGCAAATAATTACCAGCTCCAAGCACTAAAGGCTAATGTATTTTATGTACATTCTATCTATTTCACTGGTTATGCTACTGCTGTTATTTTTAGACAGTACTATTGAAAATTACTCTGTAAAATATTTGAAAATGCTGATAATGATGCAGTCATACATTTTTTATTAAAAAATGATATATGCTTTTATATTTCAATATTTTTTTTAATAGTAATACAAATACAATAATAGAAAATGTTGCATAAAAATTAACATCAGTTTCTCAGGTTGCCATAACAGTAAGAATAACAATCAGTAATATTTCAAAGAACCATCCAGAAGACCAGCAGATACTGAATCTTATTACCAGAAATCTGCCTGATAGGCACCCTAAGCTGTAGGGATAGTAAGCATTCCTCCTCCGAAAGGCTTGTAAGCACTAATGTAATCCACAACAAACTTAGGTAACATCAAAACTGATTATAATATGTGCTCGGAAAGACGCATTGTTGAAAGCAATTTCAGCGTGAGAAGAAGTAGGAGGGGAAGGTGGGGAGGGGGGTATGGGATGGGAGAAAATAGGGGAAACCAACATACAATTTCCTGAGACTAAGACTGTGGTAATGGCATTGCAATAACAATTGAGTCACCAGGAGGTGAAGAGCAAATCAGAAATGCAGAGAAGGAAGAAAAGAAAAGAAATACTGAAAGAGAGAGGGTCAACCAGGGACTCGCTAAGGAACAGACATGTATTGAATCCACGGATCTCATGTCTTGTCAAATTTTTTGGTATTATTATGGAGGATACAGATGAGTTTATCATTAACCATGATCCAAGTTTGCTTTTGACATTTTGTCAAATGGTACCACCGACTATTTCCAATATTTTGCAATAGTAATTCTCGCTGCCAAGAACATACACTATATTGCCCAAAGTATTGGGACACCCCTCAAACTCGTTGGATTTTGGTGTTCCAATAACCTCCATGGCCACATGTGTATAAAAGCAAGCACCTAGACATGCAGACTGCTTCTACAAACATTTGTGAAAGAATGTGTAGCTCTCAGGAGCTCAGTGAATTCAAACGTGGTTCCGTGATAGGTGATAGGTTACCACCTGTGCAATAAGTCCATCCATGAAATTTCCGTGCTACTAAATATTCCACGGTCAACTGTTAGTGGTATTATAACAAAAATGCTACCAAATAGTTGAAAAACTCCTCAAAATAAATACTAGTGCAGTCCAATTCCTAATTAGTCAAAAATATATAAACCATAGCCTTCTTGTGTAATCACGGTGAAAAATTAGTGTCCAAAAGAAATTTAAGTCCTTCCAACGATATCCACGATAAATGTTCCCTCAAAAAAGAGAAACATCACATAGTGCATTATCTTTTAAACTACATCAAAACATGTGACATCACTCAAGTGAGTAACCCATAAAATTATTTGCTGTGCAAATAGTGAAAGAATAGTGATAAAACTGTGAATCAAAACGGTGGAACAACAATGTGTGTGTGAATCACTCTTCAGTGTCCCCGCACAAACAAACACTGTGTACATATATATATATATATATATATATATACATACATACATATATATATATATATATATATATATATATATATATATATAGTAAGGAGTGGATACCCTCCTTACCAACAATCCAAAATAATGATGCTATAAAATATTTTATAGCATCATTATTTTGGATTGTTGGTAAGGGTAGCCACTCCTTACTATATATATATATATATATATATATATATATATATATATATATATATATATATATATATATAAGTGTACACAGTGTTTGTTTGTATGGGGACACTGAAGAGTGATTCACACACACATTGATGTTCCATAAAGATAAGCGAGTTTGGGGTAGAGGAACTTGACTGGCCTGCACAGAGCCCTGACCTCAGCCCAATAGGACACTTTTGGGATGAATTAGAGTGGAGACTGCGAGCCAGGCCTTCTCGTCCGATATCAGTGCCTGACCTCACAAATGCACTTCTGGAAGAATGGTCAAACATTCCCATAGACACACTCCTAAACCTTGTGGACAGGCTTCCCAGAAGAGTTGAAGCTGTTATAGCTGCAAAGGATGGACCAGCTCAATAATAAACCCTACGGACTAAGACTGGGATGCCATTAAAGTTCATGTGCCTGTACAGGCAGGCATCCCAATACTTTTGGCAATATAGTATATACATAATTCGTTTTTCAGATTTTTTTGGGAACCTCATCGGGTAATTTCTGAAAATGGGTGGGCTCCGGGGATCTGCAGATATTCACTCCCTTCACCGAATATATAAATTTGAACATCCGAATCCAAAATCTGGATACAATAGGACATTGCCACCAGATGTGGTGCATAGTTCCCTCTTGTCCACAGTGCAAAAAACAAGTGGGTGATGCAGTACTACGCATCTTAGCGATTCCATGAGTTCCTTATGAGCTGCAGTGAGAGATGGAAGAGCTAGGGATGTCAGAAAATGTCAAATGGACGAGGAGATATCTCCTTGAGGTTGACGATATAAAGTGGCATATGAGGAATTAAATTCTTTAAGAATTTTATGGGGGTCCTGGCAAATATTGCCCACCGTAAGTCAAATTTTTTGGAGGGCCAGGTGAGAGTGCCTTGGGGTGAGTTTATGAGCCGGGTCTATCACGCCATGTGAGATATATGCTTTTAAAGCCAACCCTTATAAATTTGAATGTGATTATCTTGGAGATATTTGTTTCCATGATAAACACACATGTGTATTAATGTACTCTTTACCATTATTACATATAGTATACAGTATGTATAGACATATTGAAGCTATGTAGCTCTTCCTTTCCAAAAACTCTGAGACACTGCACTGTTATGCACTAATAAAATAGACAAAAGGCAGTTCTAGAGTCTGCACCAATTTAAGTGCTGCGCTATATGCTACCAAACATCCCCATAAAGACCCAACAAGCTCAACCAATATTTCAGTGAAAAATGTGTGAAAAGCCAATTAGGTGAATAAATCCAAAAAAAGTACTTTCAAATTGATAAACACCTGGCTGAACCTTAACTTCTCTAATTGACAAAAATGTCTATACATAAAACCAATTGCTATACAAAAAACTGGACAAAAAAACTTTGATATCCCAAGTTTCAGTGAATTGCATAATAAACACGCCTCTGCCCTCCACATACAACACCCCGCTGCCCTCCACATACAACAGTGTAAAATAATATACCGGTAATTATTGTTGAAATGTATCAATTGTAGTGTGAATCACATATAAATGTGAATTAATAGCAATTCAAAGTGTAGAAAAATAGCAGACAAATAATAGACCTAAATTAGTGCCAGTCCACAGTGATAGCAATAAAGTCCCAAATAATTGTCAATCCACAGTAGGTAGACTCATCAATGTTCCCCTTGCTTGTGTCTACCACAACCAGGCATGCACGCTCACGTCCCAATGTTGACCTATAAATTTACAGGTTAAGATGCGCTCAAGATAAAGTCCCTAGTTCTTTTCAGCATGTCACAGCCAGTGGGGGTCCGCTCCAGCAGGTCTCGGGCATAGAGGTGTACTCAAATAGAAACAAAGGGGCTTCTCATAGTGCAGTCAATTAAAACTTTTAATAAATGAAAAAATTACACTATACTCTGTGTGCACAATTGTTAGGCAAGTGAGTTTTTTAAACAAATCATTTTTATGCATAACATCCAACTCCAAGCTGTATAAACTTCAATGCTTATTGGACTTAAACATATTAGGTGATGTTTATTTTTGTAATGACGGAGGGTATGGCGCAAGGGTGTGGCCTAAGGAGATCAACACCTTATATCAAGGTGTGCATAATTATTAGGCAGCTTCTTTTCCTCTGGCAAAATGGGCCAAAAAAGATTACAGTAATAATACCAGCCCATAACAGAACCCCACCTCCACCTTGCTGGCGTATGAGTCGAAGGGGAGCTCTGTGCCCTGATACCTCTGTTACTAATCCAGCCAAAGGCCCATCCATCTGGTCCATCATAAGCCACTCTCATCTCATCGGTCCATAAAATCTATGAAACATCTGTCTTCAGATATTTCTTGGCCCAGTCTTGACGTTTCAACTTATGTGTCTTGTTCAGTAGTAGTCGGGTTTCAGCTTCCTTTGATCATGTCTCTGAGCACCTAACACCTTGTAGTTCTGGGCAGTCCAGTAGGTTGCAGTTCTGGAATATGATATCTTCAAGTTTGATTCCTCTCAAATCTTTAGCAATTAAATTGCCTCTTTTTTTCTCAATTGCCTTTTTTTTCTGGGTTCTGTGATCATGCCCCAATATCTTAGCAATTTCAAGAGTGCTGCATCCCTCTGAAAGACTTTTTACAACTTTTAACTTTTCTGAGTCAGTTAACTCTTTTTTTTTGCCCATTTTGCCTGAGGAAAAGAAGATCCCAAATAAGTATGCACACCTTGATATAGGGCAGTGGTCACTAAATAGCGGACCACGGTCCAAGAACTGTCTGACAGTGCTCCCGCCGGGACCACCAGCCAGCCAGACTAGAATGACAGATCCGTTGCTCAGCAGGGCGGTTGTCCTGGCAACCAATGCTATCACGCATGCGCCCCGCCCCTTGCAGCTCACTGTCTCTCCCGCTCCCTGCCTGTCTACAAGCTCGCATCCAGCCCCTGTCAGCAAGGATCCCGGCAAGCTTCTGCCTCCCGCTCTTGTCTGCCCTCAAGGTAGGGTGTATTCTTTCTGGGGGACCTTGATGGGCACATTTATATTAAGGGGCACTATGATGGGCACATTTAATGTTAAAAAGTAATGCTTATGGGCACATTTAATGTTAAGGGGCACTTTGATGGCCACAACATAGAATGTGCCCATCAGAGTGTCCCTTAGCATAAAATGTGCAAATCAGAGTGCCCCTTAACATAAAATGTGCCCATCACCGTGCCCCTTAATTTAAATGTGCCCATCAGAGTGCTCCTTAACATAAAATGTGCCCATCAGCATGCCGCTTATTTTATGTTAAGGGGCACACTGATAGGCAGATTGTATGTTAAGGGGTACTCTGATGGGCATCTTTTATGTTGAGGGGGCACTCTGATGGGCACATGTTATGTTAACGGGGCACATGTGATGGAATATGATGTAAAGGGGCACTCTGATGGGGAAATATGATGGAAAGGGGTACTTTGAGTGTAAGGGGGCACTCTGACGGCAATACCTGATGTAAGGTGGCAATGTGATGGGGATACCTGATGTAAAGGGGCACTCTGACGGGCACAGCTGATGTAAAGGGGCACTCTGATGGGGACAGCTGATGTAAAGGAGCACTCTGACGGGCACACCTGATGTGATGTGAATACATGATGTAAAGTTGCACTCTGATGGCGACATCTAATGTAAGGGGGCACGCTGATGGGCACACCCTATGTAAGGTGTCACTGTATCACGTACCTGGTGTTAGAGGCCAATGGAGAGAAGGCTTCCCTTGCAGCTAAGTTCCAGACTCCCCTGGATATGGGACAGAAGGAGTCAGGCCCAAAGTAGCACAGGTCGCCTGTAGGAGTGCTTGTCAGAGGTGTACCCAGAAGCACAGCTGATGCACTGGAATGGTGTCTGCAGACAGGTGACACCTGTGAGAGGTACGCAGGCCTTCAGAGTAGCACAGAAAACCACAGAGTAGTCCGTTCAAAGCCAAGGTCAGAACATGGACAAAGGTACTGGGGAGCCAGAGATCAACTAGCAATTTGAGGGAGTGATGGGCTTCCTTATAAAGGCCGTCTGGTGCCAAACTGAGCTAATGCGTGCATAACTGTGCACCAGTGCGCATGCATGTTCCAGCTTGTGTTTGTGCGCCAATGTGCATAGATTTTCATCAGTGTGCATTTCTGCGGCCATGCAAGGTACTGGCAGGAGTGCCAGGTCTCTGAGTACCTCTGCTGTGGACAGAGCCCTAACACACTGTGATGGTGGAACCTTATATAATGGGGCACTCTAATGGGGACAACTGATGTATGGGGGCACACTGATGGGAGACACCAAATGTAAGGGAGCCTTCTGATGCAGAAACCAGATGTAAGAGGGCACTCTGATGGGAATTCCTAATGTAAGAGGGCACTGTGATGGGAATGCCTGATGCAAGGGGGCACTCTATAGGAAATGCCTGATGTATGGGAGCACTCTGATGGGAACATATTACTTAAGGGGGCACTCTGATGGGAACACCTGATATAGGGGAGTACTCTAATGGTGGCAACTGATTTATGGGGGAAGTCTGATGGTAACACCCAATGGAATAAATTACTCTGGAGAGGGAAACTGATGTAAGGGGGAACACTAATGGGGGCATTTATTTTCGGACCTCGGCCAGAAGAAGATTTTAGTGACCGGACCTCCTTTAATTTAAATTCAATACCCCAGATATAGGGTGTTGATCTCCTTAGACCTCACCCATACTCATTACACATCACCTGATATTCTTAAATCCAATAAGCATTTAAGTTTATACAGGTTGGAGTTGAACAATATGCATAAAAATGATGATTTGACAAAAAAAACTCACTTGCCTAATAATTGTGCACACAGTGTAAGTATAGGGGCTAAAAGCCCATTTAAGCATATCAAGCAGGGACAGGAAGCTGGTGAGTATGGGCGGAATTTAAATGTCCAAACGAAGACATGTATTCTTGGTGACTACAAAAACCTGTTTATACACCATTTTGTTGGAGACTAAGCAGCAAACACATAACAGTTATAAAAGCGGTATATAAAAACCTACTCAGTCTGCAAGAAATCGGCCAAATGAAATAATGCAATTTACCTTATTTACATCAATCCATTAAATCAGTACTATATATATATATATATATATATATAAAATAAAAGGAGATAAATAAATAAATCCAAAAACCTCAATAAAATATGTATATAAAAACAATGTACACAAGCGCCCTTTCATGGTGGTAAGTAAACAGTCAAAGGGCGACATACCAATAGTTAAACAGTAACTCTAGACTAATACGAAATATAAGCTAACTGGTACCAACATTTAAAGAGTAACTCAAGATTAATACTAATGAGAACTTTAAGCTAAAAAAAGGGGGATTATAAAAAGCAAAACCCTAAATAAAATCCAAAATAACTATACAGTCTCACTTTAATTTGTGACCTTTCTATAAGTCAATCTACCCAACTGATAACAAGGAAAAAATATAAAAAAAATCACTAAGAAAACAATTGATATCAAATTTGATGTTAAGACCTAGTGGGGCTAAAGTCTGCATGTCAAAAATCCACCTCAACTCTGCTTGGCTCAGAGATCTAATTTTATTGTTCCCTCTCCAATGGGGGCGATATTTCTCAAAGCCCCAAAATTTAAGACAAGATGAATCCTTATTATGGCATAATGTTTCAAGACACTGTGCTTGGTATAACCCTTCTTAGTATTCTGAACATGTCCTCTTAAGCGGGTCCACAACGGTCTTTTTGTTTTTCCAATATATTGGATCCCACAGGAGCATTGAAGGGTATATATTACACCCTTAGTTTTGCATGTAATACAATCTTTGATTTGATACTGCATTCCCGTCACATGTGAAGTAAAACTATCTCTTTTAATATTTCACCTCTTAGTTGCGACATGAGAGTAGCAACGTTTACAGGGGAAGAAACCTTTTTGGTTAAAAAAGGAAATCTGTCGATTTTTTGGGGGGGTCAATTATATTTCTGGCAATTCTTTGACCCAACGTAGGTGCTCTCCTATAAATGAATTTCAGATAGTCTGGTAGGAGATCTTTCAGATGTCTGATTTAAGGATAGGCCAATATTTGGAAAATATCTTTTCAATCTTCCTATAATGAAAACTGAAATCCAATATTATCGGAATTGGATCTTTTGATTGATCTTCTGTCCTCTTATCTTCAATCAAATTCTTCTTTTCATAATCTTCTTTGATCTTCTGATTAATAAAATTTTCCTCAAATCCCTTTCATATAAAACAATGTCCAATTACCGCAGCCTGCACTTCATAATCTTTCTTCTCTGTACAATTCCTCCTTTGCCCTTGGATATATTCATTAACCAGGGTAGATGATATAAGCTATCAAAACGGGCTAGCCATTCTGATCTACTGTTTTGAAATGCGTTTTAGTAGCAAACTTCCTTTCTTCTACATTATTTCCAGGTCAAGAAACATAAGTTTATTATTTTCATACTCCCATGTTAATCGGATCTCCTTCTCATTACAATTCAAAGTATTCAAAAATGATTCTAAACTATCCTTATCTCCTTCCCATATAATCAAGATGTCATCAATAAATCTCTTGTATGTACTTAACTCTTTTGGTCTATTTCGATAAATAACTTCCTCTTCCCACTGGGACATAAGCAAATTATCTAGGTTGGGTGCAAACCTAGCCCCCATAGCTACCCCTGTGTTCTGTTTGAAGTATTGATGGTCATGCCAGAAGTAATTATGTGTCAAACAAAATTCCAAACACTTTAATAGATACTTCCTCTGTGAGCAGTGAAGCTCACTCAATTCTCTCAATTCGTCCAATTTGTAGCACCCAACTCATCCTGGTGTCCTATGATAGTATACAATGAAGAGACATCCAATGAGTAGTATTGGTCCTTCTCTTATAGGTGTAGATTCCAATATTTGGATAAAATGTTTAGTATCTCTAAGATATGACTTAATTTTATGCACAGGAGGATGCAAAAACTTATCCAAATATTGACCCATTCTTGATGCTACTGAATCAATCCCATTGACGACCCGAGGGTTTTTCTTTATCTTTATGAATTTTTGGCAATGCACAGTGCTCAGCAAAACTGAGTACACCCCTTTTGAAAAGTATGATTATAATCAATATTTAAATGAACACAAGAACAATTTCCAAAAGTGTGACAAAACTGAGTTTGTAGAATATATGTTTATCTCATTGCATGACAGTAAGGTTAATAATATAACTTAGATTACAAAATCTTCAATTACTCAAATTAGTTGATGCAAAAATGAATACACCCTATAGCAAAAACTACTACATCTAGTATTTTGCATGACCTTCATGAATTGTAAGGACAGCATCAAGTCTTCTAGGCATGGAATGAACAAGTTGGTGAAATTCTGCAACATCTATCTTTTTCCATTCTTCAAGAATGACCTCTTTTAGAGCCTGGATGCTGGATGGAGAGTGATGCTCAACTTGTCTCTTCAGAATGCATCTTAGGTGTTCGATTGGGTTCAGATCAGGAGAAATACTTGGCCACTGTATCACTTTCACCCTGTTCTTCAGAAATGCAACAGTGGCCTTAGATGTATGTTTTGAATCATTGTCATGTTGGATAAGTGCACGACGACCAAGGGCACAGAGTGATGGTAAAATCTTCTTTTAATATAGAGCAGTAAATCTGTGATAGCATTAATGAAATGCAGATCCCAACACCAGCAGCACTCATGCAGCCCCAGAAAAGGACACTGCCACCACCATGTTTCATTGTAGGCACCATGCATTTTTCTCTGTATTCCTCACCTTTGCGAGGCCATACAGTTCCGAAAACATTTATCTTGGTCTCATCACTCCAGAGTACAGAGTCCAAGTAGTCTTCTTCTTTTTCAGCATGGGCCCTGGCAAATTCAAGGTGGGCTTTTTTGTGCATTGGCTGTAGGAGAAGCTTCCTTCGTGGATGACACCCATGCATGCCATCCCTCTGCAGTGTATGCCTTATTGTGTCAAGGGAAACAATCACCCCAATTTGCTTTCTACTTCTTTAGGTAACTGCAGTGAACTTGCAATGGTTGCAGTTCCATCTTTGTTAAATTTTTGTATCACTTTTGCTACAGTATTTTGACTGATATGTAAAGCTTTGCTGATCTTCTTGTAGCCTTCACCTTTCTTGTGTAAATAAATTATTTTCTTTCTCAGGCCTTGTGACATTTCTCTTCCATTTAGTGTCATTACTTACAGCATGAATTGGGAAGGGGTTTTCTTTGTTAAGTAATGCCTTTTTATAATCAACTGTTTGCTGGACTGTTTAATGAATAATTAGACTCGCCTGTAGTTGAATTCTTGTTAATTAGAATTTTTTTTTCTAAAATGTAGCTTTGCCCCTAAAACTTTCATTGGGGTGTATTCATTTTTGCAACATGGTCTTGAATGAATTTGTTATGAATAATACGTTTTTTGTGTGTGCAAATTAACAAATCTTTGCAATCCATGGGCCGCATTTGTGAGAGTATTTTGTAGTATAGTGTCACATAGAAAATGTTGATTCCAAAAGGAAAGTAAAGGTTTTCTGACAAATCTGTTGGGTGTACTCATTTATGCTGAGCACTATATATCACTGGTATTCTACATGAATCAGGAACAAGATACCTTGCTTCTCTATCATTCAAAATCTTCTTCTTAACTTCTTTTTTTTCACCAAAGCTTCCAGATCCTTTTTATACTTCATTGTTGGATTCCTTGGTAATCTCTCATAAGTATTTGTATCTTCAAGTTGTTTCTTCAGATCATCTATATAATATTCTTTTGACAAAATTATTTTTCCCACCCCCTTTGTCGGCTGGTCTCACAACAATATCCTTCCTTTTCTCCAAACGTCTAATGCCCTTCTCAATTTCCTTAGATTCACTAATTTTTGATAATTTCATATCATACAGCTCCTGCGTGACCATCCTTTTTTTTACACAACTCCATATGTCCACTCTCATAAACTTGAGGATTAAATAAAGATTTGTTTCTCTACGTTGTATGTTGTACTTCTGTCCAAGTATTCCTCATCATAGCATTTCTCTTATCTGGCTTGGTCATCATATATTTTTCAATGTTAAGTTTCCTAACATATTTATGTAGATCGACATAAATATCAAATTTATTAACATTCTTTTTCGGAGCAGATTTAGGCCCCCTATCTAAAACTTTCAATTCCTCATGAGTCAGTTGAACACTACTAAGATTAAAAAGATAAACACTTGCCTATTACTTTATTCATGCTCGAAGTATCTAAAGTATATGGGAAATCGACAATATTGCTAAATAGCAGGATGAACAATTGGCTTTTGTAAACTGACACATAAAACTTTGGCACCCCATTTACAATCCCTATTCGTCAGGTGCTTCATCTGCCGTTGTCCTGATAAAAACTATAACCTGCAAAACTGTTTTACTCAACTATCACAAATCCCTAAAACACATAAGTACATACTGAATGTGCTAACCTAAAACCACCAGGGCACACAACAAGATAAGAGAGGTCACTATAAGTGTGTCTCTTTTACAGCATTCTTCCTTCAAAATTAGCTAATAGCATCCACAGGAAACTATTGAACCTTTCTTATAACATTGAACTTGGCCAGCAGGAAAGTTAAAACAAGAAAGGACAAAAGAAGAAAAGCAGAAACTGTTAAAATTACACTCACACTGAGTTTTATCCTGGGGACTCCTATTAAAACAAGTAGCCTATCAGGTGCAGTTAAAAAAACCAATAAAAAGCTACAGATGTAGAATGTCCACGGGAACGTTAGGTAGACCAAGGAATTTTTCTTCTCTAAATGGTTAAAAGCATTTACTAGTATCTAGAAAAAGGAACTTTGTGGTATTTCAGGTTATGTATTAATGACAAACCACCTGCTGTGCCTTTAATTTGAATGAGTGCATGCCTTGTTCATTTCATCATCTGTTTGTGTGTACAAAGATATACTGTATATCAGTGGTCTCCAAAACGGCGGCCCGAGGGCCATATGTGGCCCTTCGCTAGGCTTTATCGGGACCTTGGGGCACTATTTGTCCCAATGATATGAGGCACTATTCAACTATTCCTCCCACTGTTACCAACAATGGGACACTATTCCATCCACTGATATAAATGATGGGGCACTACACCTCTTCCTATTGACCACCAACCTTGAGGCCATGTTTATTCTCACTGTTGCTTCACCTTGGGCATTTTCTACCCCCACTGGCCACAGTCCGGCCCCCCTATAGTCTGAAGGATAGTAAACTGGCCCTTTGCTTGAAAAGGTTTGGAGACCCTTGCTGTATATGATGTCAGGAAAGGGCATTTTAATAATGCACTCTCTGATCTTTGATTGATTGATATAATAGTGCAGACCTGTCTCTCAGGAATAGTTATGTGTCCTGTTATTTACATGCATTCTATCCCTCTCAGTCTCATCTCAGTGCTGATAACAGTAGCTCTGGGATGTTGAATTCTGTTAAAACTGCCGGTGCTCTGTTTGCTAGAGGAAGAGTAAGAATTGATGTGATCTCTCTGTCACTTGTGGTAGTTGGAAGCGGGTCCCAGTTGGCCATATAATGATGCCCATGACAGTTTAGTGCAGCTTTTGCACTTGTTCAATGTGCATGTCCACTTGTAGTTGATTTTTCTTTGTATTAATAAAAGCAGTATTACACTACTTGTGGTTTCTGGGGTTTTTTTCTTTGAGCTTCCATAAGTGATGTGAGTGCTGGTTTACCCATTTGAGAACAACACTCTTTTGACCTACTTATAATTAGGAAGTCACAACTGTCAGTAAGTGTGTTTCGTGAAGGTGCATAAAGTGAAAAGTATTGGAACATTTTCATTCATGCAGGAGAAATTTTGATTATTGCAATTTACGAATTTTCACAAACTTTTAATTTTTTTACTACATTTTGCACACTTTAGAGTTTTGGATATTTTTTTCCAATTTTATTTGATTTTGTTTAGAATCTGTATGTTTACATCACTGTTGCATGTGTTATATATGAGGGGAGATTTATTTGCACATTGTGATTAAAGTGGTTGTAAAGGCTGAAAGTGTTTTTACTTTCATGCATTCTATGCACAAAGGTATTATTGTTATACAGGATTTATATAGCGCCAACAGTTTGCTCAGGCTTTACAATATAACGGGAGACAATACAGCAACAATGCAGTTCAATAAAAGAGGGTTAGGAGGGCCCTGCTCCTTGGAGCTTACAATCTAAGAGGTAAAAAACCCTCTGTGTGCAGCAGTTCCCCCAGCCCTCTCAATACTTGCCTGAGCCTCATCACAATCCAGCAATGTAAATGACAGCCTCAGCTTTCCCCGGTCTCTGCCTCCTCATTGGCTGGGACAGCAAGTGGGAGCTATTGGCTCCCGCTGCTGTCAATCACAGCCAGTCAGCCAGTGAGGAGGGGGGGGAGCAAGCCATGTCTTCGTGTGTGAATGGAGCAGCGGGTGCTCCCATAGCACCATAGCAAGCTGCTTGCTGTGGGGGAACCCAACAAACAGTAGGAGCCAGGAGAGCCTGCAGGGGACCCGAGAAGAGGTAGATCCAGCGTGTTCTGTGTAAAACCAATGCACACAGTAGTTAAGTATAGATGTTTGTTATTTTACAAAAAAGAATAAAAATTAAACCTTTAGAATCACTTTAAGTGCTGCTTTTTTGTAATACACTGTTCAAATAAAAATAAAGGAACACTTTGAAAAAACATCAGATCTCAATGTGGAAAAATATCATGCTGGATATCTATACTGATATGGACTGGGTAAGGTTTTAGGAACGTAATGATGCCCCATCGTTTCATGGAAATGAAAATTATTAACCCACAGAGGTCTAAATTCAAAGATACCCCAAAAATCAAAGTGAAAAAATGATACAGCACGCTAGTCCATTTTGCTGAAATTTCATTGCAGCAACTCAAAATGGTATTCAGTAGTTTGCATGGCCCCCACGTGCTTGCATGCATGCCTTCATGGGGCATGCTCCTAAGAGACGATGGATGGTGTCCTTGGGTATTTTCTCCCAGATCTGGACCAGGGCATCACTGAGCTCCTGGGCAGTCTGATGTGCAACCTGGCGGCATCGGATGGCCAGAAACATGATAGCTCAGAGGTGTTCTATTGGATTTAGGTCAGGCTAGCGTGGGGGCCATTCAATGGTATCAATTTCTTCATCCTCCAGAAACTGCCTGCATACTCTCGCCACATGAGTCTTGGCATTGTCGTGCACCAGGAGGAAGCCAGGACCCACTGCACCAGCGTAAGGTCTGACAATGGATCCAAGGTTTTCATCCTGAATGGCAGTAGGGTGCAATTGTCTAGCTTGTAGAGGTCTGTGCGTCCCTCCATGGATATGCCTTCCCAGACCATCACTGACCCACCACCAAAACGATCATGCTGAACATTGTTACATGCAGCATAATATTCTCCATGGCTTCTCCAGACCCTTTCACATCTGTCACATGTGCTCAGGGTGAACCTGCTCTCATCTGTGAAAAGCACAGGGCGCCAGTGACAGACCTGCCAATTCTGGTGTTCAATGGCAAATGCCAAATTAGCTCTATGGTGCCAGGCAATGTGCACAGGGCCCACAAGAGGACGTCAGGCCCTCAGGCCACCCTCATGAAGTCTGTTTCTGATTATTTGGTCAGAGACATTCACACCAGTGGCCTGCTGGAGGTCATTTTCTAGGGCTCTGGCAGTGCTCATCCTGTTCCTCCTTGCACAAAGGAGCAGATACCGATTCTGCTGATGGGTTAAGGACCTTCTAGGGCCCTGTCTAGCTCTCTTAGAGTAACTGCCTATCTCCTGTAATCTCCTCCATGCTCTTGAGACTGTGCTGGGAGACAAAGCAAACCTTCTGGCAGTGGCAAGTATTGAGGTGCCATCCTGGAGGAGTTGGACTGCCTGTGCAACCTCTGTAGGGTCCAAGTATCACCTCATGCTACCAGTAGTGACACTGACCCTGGCTAAATGCAAAAGTAGTGAAAAACAGTCTCAAAAGAGGAGTAGGGAAAACAATGTCAGTGGCCTTTACCTGTAAAACCATTTCTGTTTTGGAGGTTGTATCATTGTTGCCCATCTAGTGCACCTGTTGTTAATTTCATTAACACCAAAGCAGCTAAAAACTGATTAACAACCCCCTCTGCTACTTAACTGACCAGATCAATATCCCAGAAGTTTAATTGACTTGATGCTATACTCTGATTAAAAAGTGTTCCCTTTATTTTTTTGAGCAGTGTATACTAAAGCTGGACATACATGAGTAAGTTTTTTTTTTTGTTCAGCCAGCAGGTTGAAAGAAAAAAAACTGAGCCAATTCTCCCATCTACACATTGTGATTAAGTGATTTTGCCATATACGAGGTGGTATCAAAATATTTTGAAACTAGTTTGGTAAGACACCAACAGATGGCAGCACAAGGTTGCACGCACAGTCACAGGGAGCACTGACCTTCATAAGTCAGTGTGCCAAAAGACATTGTCCTGTATACATCAGGGGCTGTGCAACTGGTGCCATTCTGATCAAGCTTTTCCATGTCTGCTATTTCATAATGGAAAGCAAACTAGAACAAAGAGCAAACATGAAATTCTGTGTCCTTGGCAGACTTCAATGCTGTGTTCCTTCTGCTCCTGGGTCAGCAGCCTGGGGACAAACTTGGCAGCAACATGTTGCATGTTCAAATCACACGTGTGGATTGCTTGTATTTGGCAGCAATTTTGTGGATTGTTCTCTGATGATCATCATTCACAAGTTGCTGAATAGTTTCAACATTTTCAGGGGTTGAACTCATGGAAGGTCTTCCTGATCTCTCATCGTCTTCCAGTGATGTTCTTCTGCTCTTGAAGCTTGCGTGCCACTGAAAACACCTCACCAAGTCACCAGGGACCAGATCTGTTGGAGAGCTGTACAAGCAACTGTCAAACTTCCAGGGTGCTGTGACCAATCAGAACACGTTCCAGAGGTCAAATCACACCTCCTTCATCAACAACTGTTATTTGGCCTCCGAAACACATTCTGATTGGTCACAGTACCCTGGTTTTTTGACAGCTCCTTGGACAGCTCTCCAACAGGTCTGGTCTTCAGCTGGGCCTCCCCGGGCAGCTTGCTTGGATCCCTGCTTCACAGCACTCTTGACAGTGGCACTGATGTGGACTGGACTCTGGACCAATGTCTCCATTTGGAGCTTGATTCAATGCTCATTACCAGTGATGTCTGTGCATGCATAATTGTTGCATTTGATACCCTTTTTTATTAAATAAAATTTGTTACACTATTGGCAACTTGGCGCCTCTCTCCCCATCTCTTTTCTCTTTTGTAATATTAACTTTGTACAGGTTAATGGTCAGAGGAAATGTGGGTCCCTCTTGCAGACTGGGTTGGAGAAGCTTCTCGACTTGGGACGGAAATATTTAATCAACAATCTCCCTCCAAAAAATCTATAAAAGATAACTTAATTCCACTTTTTCAGACTGTTGGAATATTGTAATTGTCTTATACAAGTGAAAGCAAACACCTGAAAGACAGCATGTGTAATGTACTTTGTATATTCAGGATTGGAGGTGCTGGGCTGTCTGGGGTGGGCTCCCTGGCTTGTCTGGGTGCTTGGTTGTCGAATAGCTTACTGTTAATTAGATCACTGTTACATGTTAGTTGCTAGCTGTTGATTAGCTTACTGTTAATTAGATCACTGTTAGCTGTACTGTTTACCGTTTGCACTGTGATCAAGCTCTTACCTATGTTTGTGCTTTAAGACTGGACTGGGCTGGACTGACTGGATCAGTCACTGGTCGTAGGTGGGTGATTGCGTGGGTGGGTAGGAAGAAGTCCTTCCAGTCAGTTGTACCCAATAATGGATATTGGTGGTAAACCCTCTTAGAGTTGGGGCTGCTGTCTTTCTGGTACGGCCTTGGAGGTCATTTGTACACATATACTTGGAATAGTAGAAAAGAAGGAGCTCCCAATGTCCAAAAGAATGCACTTTTGATGGTAGATTAGCAGGCATTTATTGAGAGTAAGGACAAGTACTTGTCCTTACTCTCAATAAATGCCTCCTAATCTACCATTAAAAGTGAATTCTTTTGGACATCGGGCGCTCCTTTTCTACTATTCCAAGCTCTTACCTAATAAGTGTGGAATGTTTATCTCAATCTGCAATATTTGTTTTATTGTTCATGTAGGGACTGCCCTTATTTCTGCAGTGTATAAAAGCCTGTTTTCTGTTCAATAAAGTAGTTCCAGTATTGCACCTGAGCTAGTGTTGCCTAGTCTTAGGTGCAATGCCCAGCTATAATACCTTGGTCCTGTGTCCCAGCGGCGAGGAAGCGATTCTCTGATGGAAAGCATGCAGGCGAGATGCCAGGCAGTCCGTCACAGTGGTTATTGTCCCAATTATCCAGGAATACTTTTCTGCATGTAAATTGAGAGGAAGAGGGTGAGACAGGATTTAGCACTGTCAGGATGCACATGTATGATTTCCCCTGTTGAGGTGAGCGTAGAGGCTTCAGGCATGTCGGAAAAGTAGTAGTACTGGAGATTCTGTTTGAGAGGTTACTTTGCATAAGTATCATGAGTAAGGCAACACCCTCTTCTGTGATACTTACAATAGGGACAGTATTGTAAGTTTGGTACAAGCAAGTACCTGGAGCTTTACACTATGCTTGGGACAGTTCCTACCATTCTCATAGATGATTGGCTACCTTACATTTGGACTATGTCTACCACCTTGCAGAACTGTAATCCTGCAACATGTATGGAATTAGGTTAAGCCATGTCATTTGAATCATACCACATGTGCCTGTTAAGTTCTGATCAAGAGATGTGACGTGTTTGCATTTAAAATTTATTTTCAAGTAAAGAATCATGAAACTTATAAACGCCTCCAAGTGTGTGCATTAAAGAGTATGTAGTGGATGTGACTGCTTCATGACATGCAGACAGCAAGATAAACTAATAATATGCTAGACTGGTAATGAGAGTGCAATTTATAAGGCACAGCCAATACCTGGGTAATACAGTATCTTTGAGTAGCAAGTGCAAACCTTATCAGTCTAGGAGCTGGTGGTGGTTAGTGGAAGGGGTCACCCTCCTGGCAGTGAGAGAGGATCCCTTTCACGAAATACATGCCAGATGACCTGGACCCCCAGGTTTCATGAGCCTCAGATGTTAAGCTTGATGTCTGAAGCCCTAATCTGAGCCACAACGAAACTGCAAGGAATTGCATGAAGTGTGCTCCAGGTGTTTGGAGGTTGGTGTGGAAATGTAAAGATCTCAAGGATGGAATGGAATGTAAAGGATGGAATATAAAGGTCTCAGACCACCATCTGAACACATATCTGGCAGACAGGCAGGTCTGTGAGGGCTTGGACAGTCACAGAGGATTACTTGGATAGCCCTGTTTAATAAGTCATCAACTTTAGCCATGTGGAGTAGCTTGAGAGCCACGTACATGCTTCCTTTACTAAGGGGGAGGATCAGAGTTTAGTTATGAAGATCCAGTGAAAAAGAATGTAGCTGTCATGCACCTAGTTAGTGAGCCTGATGTGCAGAGGAAGGCCTCTCGTACTGCTTCGTCTCAAGAGCCACTGATGAAAGAACAGTACCCATGAGAGCACGGTGAAGTATGAGTGCTTGTGAACAGTCCAGTGGTCTGCATGGAAAGTAACCGATACTTTGCTGGAAGGTTCCTAGGAACAGTGCAACTGGCAGCAGATGGGTATTACAGCAATCTGGGGAATAAGCCACAGTCAGGGCAGGTATCAGATGAGCGGAGGCAAGAACAAGCCAGGTCAAGATCAGAGGTCAAACACAGGAATCAGGATAAGCACACACAGAAGCTGCAGACCAAACAGCAATTAGCCAATGCAGTAGCTCTGTTTAAATAGGCCATTTGACATCAGCCTTAGTGACGGGGCAAGCCCGGCTATGCGAGTATGCCTATGCTCATGTTTGTGCACAACTGCCCGGCCAGTTGCCAGTCTGGACATGCGTATATTTATGCACCAGGATGCTTTATCTGCATCTTAACTATGGGCACCCATTTCCTGACAGTAAAATTATAGCCAACCGATGTTGCATGTACTTAACTGCCTGCCGCTCAGGGTATTGTAAAATGATGGCTGAGCAGGAATTCTCCCATCCTAGACGGACATCCTCCCAGTACCATGCCTCATGCATGTCCTAGGGTCCACACTACTGCACAACCTGTCACCCGTGATGTCTGGGCTGGTCCCGGTATCATGTGATTGTTGTTACCAATCACAGCTATCACATGACAGTTGTACACAATTAATGGCTTTCATTCATAGCCATTCTTTGTGTATTTTTGTAATGATCTTTAGTGATTGGTCACAGTGATCACACAGTACAGGTCCAGTCACAGTGCCTCTATATCATGTGATAGCTGTGGCTAATCACAATTAATCATGATAATACTCAATGAATGGCTGTGAATAAATAGATGCCATATATAAAAATGATTGCTTATAACAGTGGTCATCATAGTATAAAAAAAAAATCCTGGTCACTTCCCTAGGGTAGTATGGTGTCACTATGGTAACATTGCACTGCTCTAATCACAGTATGTAAAAAGAAAAAAAAGAAAAAAAGTGTTTACAAAATTGAAAAAAGTATTTTTTTTTTGGTTTTACATACTGTCACCAGTCAGTATCCCTGTTCACTGCAGCGCCAGTCATACTGGTGACAGAATGAAAATAAATTGTAAAACTAATTTTATTTAAATTTTTCAAAAAGTGACAAAAAGTTACAACTTAACTTTCTAAATACCTCAGACTGTCTACTTTCCAAAAAGGGGTCATTTTGGGGTATTTGTACTGTCCTGGCATTTTAGAGCCCCAAGAAATTAGTACATCAGTATATCAGGATTGATCAATTTACAAATATATATACACCATAATTTGTACTCTGACTTTCACACAGACTAAATGTTATACACTGATTTGGGTTTTTTTTTTTTTTTTAACAAAGAAATGTAGCAGAATGCATTTTGGCCTAATTTTTTTTAAAGAACAATTATTTATTTGCAACATTTTACACCAGGAACACGGAAAAAACGTTTTTTATTCAAAATTTTGGGTAATTTTTCGCATATAATGGCACACAATAAAAAAAAAAAACAGTGATGATTAAATTCAACCAAAATAAATCTCTTTAAAAAATTATAAACGTTTCATTTGGGTACAGTGTAACATGACTGAGTAACTGTCATTCAAAGTGTGACAGTGCTGAAAGCTAAAAATTGGCCTGGGCCAACTGGGGGGTGAAAGTGTCCAATGTTGAATTGGTTAAATATTTTTTGCTATACCTGTTTTATTGTCACCTGGAGGTTGAAAGGGAAATTTGTGTTAGCTATCTTTAACAACAATTATAAAGGGAATCTCTCTCAAAGACACATAGATCAGTTCTGTGTTTGTCTACATGATGACAATATACTATAGCTTGCCAAGGAATGTAACACAAGGAAAATCTTTTGGTCAGATAAATTCCATTTCCTGATGTTTAGGATATGGTGATAACCATATGAATACTTAGATGTGAACAGTGCACTCTAGCAGAATCAGTGTAGTTGCATAGGGTTTAGAAAATACTTCAGCAAATTCGAGTTCATCAGGTATATCAGTTAAGCACATGGATTTTGGAAACAAATACGGTAAATAATATCACAAACGAGACCCTTATGTAAATTTTTGGCAAGCCTCTAATAATGAAAGTTACAAATCTTTCTGATTGTCTTTCATTCCATTCTGGTAATGAGTTTGACCTATGGAATGTGATACTACAGCTGTAGGATCCTCTTGAGCTTTTATAAGTTCCATAGCGAAATTGAGCCTTCTTTATCAAAATGTCTAAGAACTTTCTATAGTAGTTCTCGGCAATCAGTTAGATTAACAGCTTAAAACTGTTTGGTATCTAGTGCAGATTTCAGTTTTTGTTGTATAGTAATACAAACATTATTTTATCAGATACTCTGGAAATTAATGATTATTGTTTGACCTATCATTGGTGGTTTATTATTACCCATTGGCTGCAAGTTTAATATCTGACAGTTTGTGTCTTATTATTTATATGTTTACCCTTATTGTATTAAATGTATTTCCTTACTAAGTAATTTATTGTCAACTGAGCACTTTTCACTATGCATATTTTCTGCAATGGTACTAATATACTATAATTTTTTGAACACTTCAATATCTTAATAATTAGTATTATTTTTAAATGAATACTACACCATAAATGTTACTTTTTCACCTTTGCCTGATTTTTAAAAACTGCACATTGCATACGGCACAATCTGGTATCTGTCATTTAATAACATGCAAAAAGAAATTATGGCTACTCAGGCAGGCAAAAAAATGAAGAATCTTACTTAGTGATTTTAATTAATGCAGTTTATACAATGAACATGATCATTGTTGTTGTGTGTATACTTACAGTGAATATAGTTATATTAGGCTGCTGTATGCAAAATATCCTGAGTAGGCATCCCATTTTTCATTATAGTTAGTAGTGATTTTTGAGACATTTTTGGTCTACGTGCATGCTCTCCACCAATATCTGCATGGCTTTTCCCAGGGTGGGTTTCCCAATGGTAACAACGATGGGCCATGTCTGCTTAATGTGTATTTTAACAGCTACTCTTGATTTCACAGGGTGACTTTTGAATGTGACAACTTTAAAGATGTATGGTAAAAGAGCTGAAAGTACTCACAGTGGGCAAGAGAACATTAGCACTAGACTGTTATTTAAAAGGAGAAATATGGGATTGTAAAAGAACAAACCTTCATACTCAATTCCTTGCTGCAGCATCAATGTGATGCTGCAACTCTCCCTTGCTGATGCCCGGGGGGTGGGAGCGACCGACTCAGGCTCTCACTGGCAAGCTGAGAGGCTGAGACAGTTGCTGGTCAGGCATCCATGTGGATCCTTCCAGAGGCTGGAAGGGCTCTGTGACGTAAGCTGACTGTCACGGTCTGGGTCAGGTTCAGAGACCAGTTGCTACAGCAGTGTAAGGCTTACCTGAAACCAGCAGGGTTGGTACACCAGCGGATCACCCTGGGAATGACGCAGGCTCACCTGAGGTGTGAGGTCTAAGTATTAACCGGTTTTCCCCAGAGCTCCTAATGGTGGAGATGGATTTGGCTGCGTGCTAATACCAGGTCGCAGATCTCAGGATCACCCCACCAGGGAATGAACACGCTGGAAACCAAAAGCGGATCAAACAGATTAGGGATCAAACAGAAGCGGAGTCAGCCACAAGCCAAGGGTCAGTCACAAATGGTAGTAGATAGGATGAGGCAGAATCGTAGTCAGTAGCAAGCCAAAGGTCGGTAACGAAGATGTAGACAGCAGCAGGACCGGTAAGCGGAATATTGGCTGGGAAGGCACAATAATCTGGCATTGAGGAAGTGCATGGACATGGCTTTTATAGGAAGTTCATGGGAGGAGCAAGGAGTTCAAGGCAAACAGGGCCAAGGCAGGATCATCCCAAGAATTTTCCAGGGAGCTGTCCAGCATTCCAGGTGTCTCAGTGAGAAGAAACATTGCCTCTTGCTGTAGAAAGCCCAGGTTCAATCCCAGGCTCTGACAGTGGACTTTAGCTGCTGTCAGCTGATTCTGGGCCACAGGAGAGCACAAGTAAGTGCACTACTGATACCCTCAGGAGAAGCATGGCCAAAAAAGCTTTGCTCATTCTTCTCTTTTAATCCAAAGAAGGCTAACCTCAACTTCAACACAAAAGTCGATTCAGTAATGAAGGAAAACCCCCTTAAGATGAACTTGAACAATGTGTCTGTAGAAGGGAACATTCACCCATCAACCTTGGACAGTAGTTGGACTCTCCAATGTCTACAGGATCCTTGTGGAGACACTGGCATTACATGGCTGATGTTATTTGGTCTAAAAGAGTGTAATTCAATAATAAACTGAAGTATATATTTTCTTATTTGTTCACTGAACAACACATGTTTCAGAGACAATTGGATTATATTTAGAGGTGAGCGAATTATTCAAAAATTCGATTCGGCTGATTTGCCGAATTTGCGGAATAAATTCGATTCGATGCGAATTTATTCGCTGCGAATTTAACTTATTAAAAGGGTTTCTAGGCTTCAGAGAGCCTTTATATTAGTGCAGAACACTGTACCTTTAATTTAAATGCCCTTGGAGTCTGCTGGGGAAGAGAAATAATACTGTCAGTCAGTATGACATGCAGATGAGTGCCGTCGATCTTAGAATCACCGCACACTTCACTCATTTGGGCAGTCACGGGGCCAAAACCAGAGTGTGGAGCCACAGTGTGGCGGTGGAGGCAGCAGCAATGGGAGGCCATACAGCACCCTATGACAAAATGAAACCCACCACCAGTGTGAGGAGACCTGAAAGTGGCACATGGCAGAGTGTGGCGATGGAGACAGCAGCAATGGGAGGCCGTACAGGGACCCATGACACACTCTGGACCTGGCAGCAGCATGAGGAGGCGGTACAGGGGCCCATGGCAGAGTGGCGAAGCGTAAGCAGCTTAAATTGAAGGCCATACAGAGGCCTATGTTAAAAAGTCCCCCCAGCAGCAGTGTGGGGAGACGACTATCAAGAGTCCAATGGCAGAGTGGCGGAGCAGAAGCAGCTTCAATTGAAGAAGAAGAGGATGAGGATGAAGAAGAAGAAGAAGAAGAGGATGAGGATGAAGAAGAAGAAGAAGAAGAAGATGAGGATGAAGAAGAAGAAGAGGATGAGGATGAAGAAGAAGAAGAAGAAGAAGAGGATGAGGATGAGGAAGAAGAGGAAGAAAAAGAGGAAGAAGAAGAAGAAGAGGATGAGGATGAAGAAGAAGAAGAAGAAGAAGAAGAAGAAGAAGAAGAAGAAGAGAATGAGGATGAAGAAGAAGAAGAAGAAGAAGAGGATGAGGATGAAGAAGAAGAAGTAGAAGAAGAAGAAGAAGAAGAGGATGAGGAAGAGGAAGAAGAAGAAGTAGAAGAAGAAGAAGAAGAAGAAGAAGAGGATGAGGATGAGGAAGAAGAAGAGGATGAGGAAGAAGAAGAGGATGAGGATGAAGAAGAAGAAGAGGATGAGGATGAAGAAGAAGAAGAAGAAGAAGATGAGGAAGAAGAAGAAGAGGATGAGGATGAAGAAGCAGAAGAAGAAGAAGAAGAGGATGAGGATGAAGAAGAAGAAGAAGAAGAAAAAGAGGATGAGGATGATGAAGAAGAAGAAGAGGATGAGGATGATGATGAAGAAGAAGATGAGGATGAAGAAGATGAGGATGAGGATGAGGATGATGAAGAAGAAGAAGAAGAAGAAGAAGAGGATGAGGATGAAGAAGAAGAAGAAGAAGAGGATGAGGATGAGGAAGAAGAAGAAGAAGAGGATGAGGATGAAGAAGAAGAAGAAGATGAGGATGAGGATGAAGAAGAAGAAGAAGAAGAAGAAGAAGATGAGGATGAAGAAGAAGAAGAAGAGGATGAGGATGAGGATGAAGAAGAAGAGGATGAGGAAGAAGAAGAAAAGGATGAGGATGAGGATGAAGAAGAAAAAGAAGATGAGGATGAAGAAGAAGAAGAAGAAGAGGATGAAGAAGAAGAAGAAGAAGAAGAAGAGGATGAGGATGAAGAAGAAGAAGAAGAAGAGGATGAGGATGAAGAAGATGAGGATGAAGAAGAAGAAGAAGAGGATGAGGATGAAGAAGAAGAAGATGAGGATGAAGAAGATGAAGAAGAAGAAGAGGATGAGGATGATGATGAAGAAGAAGAAGAAGAAGAAGAAGAGGATGAAGAAGAAGAAGAAGAAGAAGAAGAGGATGAGGAAGAGGAAGAAGAAGAAGAAGTAGAAGAAGAAGAAGAAGAAGAAGAAGAGGATGAGGATGAGGAAGAAGAAGAAGAGGATGAGGAAGAAGAAGAGGATGAGGATGAGGATGAAGAAGAAGAGGATGAGGAAGAAGAAGAAAAGGATGAGGATGAGGATGAAGAAGAAGAAGAAGATGAGGATGAAGAAGAAGAAGAAGAAGATGAAGAAGAAGAAGAAGAAGAAGAAGAGGATGAGGATGAAGAAGAAGAAGAGGATGAGGATGAAGAAGATGAGGATGAAGAAGAAGAAGAAGAAGAGGATGAGGATGAAGAAGAAGAAGAAGAAGATGAGGATGAAGAAGATGAAGAAGAAGAAGAAGAGGATGAGGATGATGATGAAGAAGAAGAAGAAGAAGAAGAGGAAGAAGAAGAAGAAGAAGAAGAAGAAGAGGAAGAGGAAGAAGAAGAAGAAGTAGAAGAAGAAGAAGAAGAAGAAGAAGAAGAAGAGGATGAGGATGAGGAAGAAGAAGAAGAGGATGAGGAAGAAGAAGAGGATGAGGATGAGGATGAAGAAGAAGAAGAAGAGGATGAGGATGAAGAAGAAGAAGAAGAAGAAGAAGAAGAAGATGAGGAAGAAGAAGAAGAGGATGAGGATGAAGAAGCAGAAGAAGAAGAAGAGGATGAGGATGAAGAAGAAGAAGAAGAAAAAGAGGATGAGGATGATGATGAAGAAGAAGAAGAAGAAGAAGAAGAGGATGAGGATGATGATGAAGAAGAAGATGAGGATGAAGAAGATGAGGATGGGGATGATGAAGAAGAAGAAGAAGAGGATGAGGATGAGGATGAAGAAGAAGAAGAAGAGGATGAGGATGAGGAAGAAGAAGAAGAGGATGAGGATGAAGAAGAAGAAGAAGAAGAAGAAGAAGAAGAAGAGGATGAGGATGAAGAAGAAGAAGAAGAAGATGAGGATGAAGAAGAAGAAGAAGAGGATGAGGATGAGGATGAAGAAGAAGAGGATGAGGAAGAAGAAGAAAAGGATGAGGATGAGGATGATGAAGAAGAAGATGAGGATGAAGAAGAAGAAGAAGAGGATGAAGAAGAAGAAGAAGAAGAAGAAGAAGAAGAGGATGAGGATGAAGAAGAAGAAGAAGAGGATGAGGATGAAGAAGATGAGGATGAAGAAGAAGAAGAAGAAGAAGAGGATGAGGATGAAGAAGAAGAAGAAGAAGAAGATGAGGATGAAGAAGATGAAGAAGAAGAAGAAGAGGATGAGGATGATGATGAAGAAGAAGAAGAAGAGGATGAAGAAGAAGAAGAAGAAGAAGAAGAAGAAGAAGAAGAGGATGAGGATGATGAAGAAGAAGAAGATGAGGATGAAGAAGAAGAAGAAGAAGAGGATGAGGAGGAAGAAGAAGAAGAAGAAGAAGAGGATGAGGAGGAAGAAGAAGAAGAAGAAGAAGAAGAGGATGAGGATGAAGAAGAAGAAGAAGAAGAAGAAGAAGAAGAGGATGAGGATGAAGAAGAGGATGGGGATGAAGAAGAAGAAGAAGAGGATGATGGTGAGGAAGAAGAAGAAGAGGATGATGAAGAAGAAGAAGAAGAAGAGGAGGATGAGGATGATGAAGAAGAAGAGGATGAGGATGATGAAGAAGAGGATGAGGATGAAGAAGAAGAGAATGAGGATGAAGAAGAGGATGCGGATGAAGAAGAAGAAGAAGAAGAAGAGGATGAGGATGAAGAAGAAGAAGAAGAAGAAGAAGAAGAAGAAGAAGAGGATGAGGATGAAGAAGAAGAAGAAGAAGAAGAAGAGGATGAGGATGAAGAAGAAGAAGAAGAAGAAGTAGGATGAAAATAAGAAGAATTCCATTCCAGCAAAAAGTGTATCTGCAGAGAGCTCCGCTATTTCTGACAGTTCTCTGACAGTTCCTTCACATTTACAGCGGTTGAAACATTGTATCTATTTGTTTCCGAATAAAAACATCTGTATCCTAAATGGAAACAAATAGATACAATGTTTCAACCGCTGTAAATGTGAAGGAACTGTCAGAGAACTGTCAGAAATAGCGGAGCTCTCTGCAGGGACACTTTTTGCCGGCTGTAGAAGGGATGAAAATCGGCCGATCGGGGAAAATTCGATTCGCGCATCCGAAGTTTGCTAATTTTCGGATTCGGCGCGAATCGAATTTTTCCTAATATTCAAAACGAATTCCACTTCGCCAAGTTCGATTCGCTCATCTCTAATTATATTGTCAATTTAATCATTTCAAAAGTTTAGTCATTTTGGTATAACCCCCCACACTCCCAGTCTTAGTTTTTTGCCAGTGTCCTAGGAGAATGGGTGTTTTTTTCTCTACTGAGTAAAGTTTTACTGGCCATTTTTCTTTCTTTTCAGAGATTATTTTTTTATAATCCAGACTTTATCTACATGCTGCTTGACCTGGGCTCTTTATGCAGCTACGTTGATAGGCATATCCTAGGCAATAGCTTTGGAGGTTGTATCCAGACCCCACTGGCTTTGATGATAGCCCTGTAGTGATGCTGCACTACAGAGCACACTACACAAAGGTTACATTTCTTCCTGAAATGTAACCTTTGTGTAATGTGCTCTGTAGTGCAGCATTTTCCAGAGTTCTGTGTTCAGTGTTAATTAGCCAAAAAGCACTGTGGAACAGTCTCTGAAAAATCATTAATGAGCAGGCTATGTGGGCTGTGCACCAAGAGCTACTTAGTTTATTAGAACCACTTGGGGCCATAATTAATATATATATATGTTTTCCTTTGGTTTCCACATAAAGGGTTGTAATGCTGATGGACTGAGTATCGCATCATTAGGTGACCATTCAGAGTAAGGTAGCACCTGTCCATCATTGCTCTGTATTGCAAGAAAAACCCACTTTCACCTCAATTAGTTCTTCCTGCTTCCTACAATGACCTGGCACCTCTGGCTATTGGAACCTTTCATTTTCTAACAGTTAGTTTTTGAGGGCTCAAGGTTATACCTTATGTTAGTGCTAAGTAGACCTTGTCAGGAAGCATCATGTTAGATCTCAAATACAGGAGGAGCAGTCCTGCTGTATTGGGTCTCTTTGGCCCATGATCCACTAAATTTTCAGAGTAGCATGTAGTGTTCCCTCTCAAAAACCTGACACTGGCAGCCTGGAACTTTGTCTCCTGTTTGAGTCCCTTCATTCCTTGAAGTCTTCTTCAGGCAGCCCATACATGAGTCATTTTTTGTTTTGTTCAAACAACGGGATGAATGGAAAAAATTATCCAATTCTCCCTGTGACAATCGTGGTGTCAGACTCCTGACCTTCTCACCAACTCGTGACCGAAGGACTAGCCAATCTGAAACTGCGATGTCACATGCGTAACAATGCCACGCCCAGCTGCACCCTGCACAACGATTTTCCAGCTCACTGGACCACCAATCGATGTACAGGCAGCCTGAATGCGCTTGTTACTGGGTCAGGTTAATTACGCAATTAACCCTTCACACTGCCACCACCTCCTTTTTGTACAGAGAAAGAGGAAACTTGACAATACCGGCAATAACACTAATATGGTTGAGATAATCATCTGTATAGCACTGTCACTGCAGACAGGTTATACAGAGGGTTAAATAAACACGATAGCGCTCTTTTAGAGGCAGGAATTCGCAAATTGCATTAAGGAGCTTTAGAAACAGTTCAACACTTTCAGAAAGAAAGATTTATTACTAAAAGGTCAAAAGGGTGCAATAAAAATATTTACAGAAAAAAAATGTAACCAATATATATATAAATATACAGAGAACAACAGCACAGCAAAGAAGTAACAGAAAGGAGGTTAAAGGGTTAAAGTACTTGCCAGTCAGCCTTGGGTTAAGCAGATCAAGTTTCAGAGCGAAAGGGCACGTCTCCCAAGTTGGTTCTGATGTTAAAAGGGAGAATTCTTCAACTTCCCTTCTCTTAGGCCTGACAGCCCATTTTGTGGTCCCTCAGCAGGGGGTGTCTCTGAAGTCAAGGACCAATGCCTCGTTTAGGGAGGGATCATCTGGGCGGATACCTAAACTAGAGCCAAAATCTTTCATAGTTCATATTTTGCTCATAACTTTCCCTATGCACAAGTGACATTCTACCCGCAGGTAGATTACTATGCAGACGCATCTGAGGAACGGTTAGATATGAAATATGAAATACCTACTCGAAGGGTTCCAGAGATGTAATTTTCTGCTTTCCTAGGTATTCCACTCAGGGAGTGTCACCTATCAAACTGTTTGTCTTCTCGTGGCCAATCTGAAGATATACCTGGTTTTTATGCAAGTCTCTCATAATCCGAGATATGAGACAGAAGGGAAAAATGGATTTTAAAAGTGTTATCTAGTCTCTACTCCTCTGGAACGTGTTTGAACTCAGGGGAAGGCTTGGGTTATCTTTTTATGATGTGCTAGATTGCACAGATTCTTTGGACAGCGCGGCCCCAGATCCCTTGGGGTTTTATAGCTTGGGGCTCTCTGCTGTACTCTGGCCTCCTGTGACACTGCCAACACACAGGCCATATGTCACTGTGGCTGAACAGAGAGGAAGAATTAGAATGAGGGGGATATGTTTGTATAAGATGGAGGATCCTTTGCCAAGATGGAGATTGGAGCCAAAATGGTTGAACCGCGTCCATCTCTGTGGGCATGATTGCTACACTCCCATCTACATGTTCGAGATAGATGGAGGAATCAATCCCGCTGCGTTAGTGTATCCTGACATCAGAGAGACATCCCTGCCATCATCATGCACTGATCAGTGCTACCTGCTATAGCTGGAGACACTGATCAATCAGGAAAAACCTGACAGGCTGTTTGTATAGAAGTCGATCAGTATATCGACTTCTGTACAACCAGCCTGCCTGTACATAGATCAAAATATGGCCAGCCTCTGCTTAACTAGCTGAATTTCCATCCATGTATGGCCAGCTTTAGCTCAGTCGAATATGGTCCCTCCACGGTTTTAACCCAGGTGGATTTAATCACAGCTATGCAGGATTTTATGAGTCAAATTTCTGTATTAATTGCTAACTCTGACTGCAGAGACCACAAGCACACATACATGTCTTTCCTTGCAGATTAATTATTTAACATGACTGCAACCCAATTAGCCTCCGAGCTTTTGGTTGTAGAAGTTCAATCTGATGAAGAGTCTTAAAACTCCTTGCCAGATAAGGGTATCCCTGAGAAGTTGTCATCAGCTGTTATAAGCCCCTGGCCTAGAGAGTCAAACATTAGAAGAAAAGACTAAACTTATGAGAAGGGATTTAGCTTCTCAAAAGGCCAAGAAGAGTTCCTTTCATGATCCTCAGGCTTCATTCTCTAAGACCAAACCCAAGCCAGGAGCCCAGTTTCTCCAGAAGCCCTAGGTTCCTTAATGCTCCAAACCTGCATATAAGTCCTCTTGCAGGGGTGTTCCCACTTTCTAAATTGGGAGCACATCTATTAGTCTTTGGATTGACAGCATCTCAATTTCCTGTTTACAGAAGGTGGCCTCACAGGGCTACAAACTACCTCCCAGCCCCCCCCCCGCCCAAGAACTGGGAAGATAATCTCTTTCTGCAGAAGATCTGCAAGAGCTACATGGAGGCCTGGTAATCTGCGCAGTGCCACAAAGAGATTGGAAGACAGGAGGGCCCTCACTTTATATCTTTCAAATATTTGGTGTTACTGCACAGATTACCAGACCTCCACGTAGCCTTGCGGGTCTTCTGAAGCAAAGGATAATTGCCATTCTTTCTGTGTTAGGAAGGGTTTGTGCATTTTATTTAAACTTGTTCTTAACCAAAAGGGGCATTAGCCCCTTATTAGATTTCAGCCCCTGAATGTCTTCATTCAGTCCCCAATTTTCTGCATTGAACCCACCAGGCCTTTTAAAGCTCTTGCCATTAGGGTGACTTTCTGGCCTCTATAGACTTCATGCAAAATACTTTTGCTGCACTGTGGTTCTTCTGCAGTGTGGTTTTCATACAGTTTACCTGTGGATTCTCAAAGTCTTCTATCATATCGAATGTTTTTGGTGTATTTTTTCTAATCACCCCAAAAGTCATTCCTCCTGCATCTTTGGTGCGCGTTCAGAAAACACACCAAAAATCTAATTCTAATTGAAGCCCATGGGAAACTGCAGATAACCCACATGAAAGTTGTCTGTACACTGCACTGTAGTTTGGCCACAGAAACCAGTCTTAGGCATCTCTTTTAGCTATAGGCAATTTACAGTTTTTTTCTGTTATTCAAAGTTGGGCCAGTTAATGTCTTATTTACTGTGTTGCCAATCACTTAGTTGGACTGCTTTTGGATGTCCAACTTGTCTTTGAATCCCGTGTCCCTCAATCATCAAGAGAGAAAATTAGATTTTTGTACCTACCAATAAATCTTTTTCTTGTAAGTTCATTAAGCCCATACCCCCAATGTTTATGGTCTTGCTTTCTGCACTGCTTGTTACAAAACTAAGACATGCAGGGAGTGAGAGGGGTTTTACCATGCTGGTTGCTGTTTATTGTTGGTCAGTGTGCAATTTCTCCGGTAGGCAGTTATATAACCCAATTGTCTCAGAATCCTGTGTCCTTCAATGAACTTCCAATAAAGGATTTCACAGTAAATACAAAAATCCAATTTTTCTTACCACTTAGTATTTGTCAGCAAAGATCAAATGTGATATTTCCATGATTTTACTGCTTGGAATGTTTTCAAAAGGAAAATTAAATATCAGATAAAATAATGAACAATCCTTTGAAAAAGAATGCAAATATGAAAGGAATCTTGCCTTTCTGGAATAAAATAGTATCTTAAATCCAGAGAAGCAAGAACCACTTCAAACATCCCACAATTTCAGCAAAACATATTTTATCAGTCTCTTGCTTACCAGGAATGTACATTTTTAGAAATGCCTTAGTAAATTCCTCCTGTCAGGAAAAGGAGAGGAACATTGCAATAACTAAACATTAGTTTTTATGAAGCATTATATGACATTTAAGGGTTCAGAGGCATATTTATAGCCAAAGTAGAGGCATACCTAAAGTGGAACTAAATCACTCAAGCAACTATTTCCTATTTTGTCCCTCCCCCCCTTCCTCTTACACAAATGCCAAAAAAATGTATTCTATATTATCCATTCAGTTGATTTTTGTGTTACAATGTAGCACTTTCTGATGAACGGCCTAGGCCAGGCTGTCTCCTGGGATTGCTACATCACAGCTATCCCAGGAGGCATTGGTGCACATCTGTGGCACATTTTTCTGTATGCACACAAATGCCGCAGGGCTCTATAATGTTCATCCATCAGAAGCTGGTGGCAATTGTGCATGTGTTAAAATGTGCCACCAGTTTCTTTCCACTCCTAAATGCCTGGAAGAGACTAAAGGCAACTCTGCACATGCACAAGTCCTTTGAAAATTGCAGTGTGGAAGGGGGAGTTCATTTAGGAGTGTTGTAGTTTCACTTCAACTACTTCCTGCCTGGCCTCTGCAAATATTCGGCCAAGCATTGATCTGGGATGATGCATCCATATGTCTTCTCACTTCTGGTGCTTGTATGTGACCCTGGGGCCACACAGCAGTGTGATCTGTGACTGATGTGTCCACCAGACACAGCAAATCACCAATTGAGGTACTAGGCTGCTGTAATTGGCCCTGCTACCAAGTGATTGCTGTGACCAATCAGTGATCACATAAAAATTAGTAAACAATGATTGTCATTCATGATGCCCTTGCTTACTACTGTGATCGTTGTGATTAATCACAGTGATTAACTGGTACAGGGCTAATCACAGCAGCCCTGTACCATGTGATACCAGTGGTCAGTCACAGTAATCCCAATAGTAAACAATGGCATAATGAATGGATGCCAAACACACTTAAAGACAAATTGCTTGTACAGTGATTACAATTGTATAAGCTATCATAGTGTAAAAAAAATCCTTATCACCCCAGAGCAATACAGTTTCACTATGTTGAAACTGCACTGCTCTGTTGACAGTATATAAAAAATGTAAAAAAAATATATAAACACAAAGGTGTCACCACATAATTGTAAGATAGCAACGGTGCCTCTGGTTGTTGCCATACGAGCCCCAATGTCACCCAACTAGTGTAAGTCAGCAGCAGTATTCCCAATTACTGCTACACTAGTCTCCAGTGTCACCAAATCACTGTAAGCCAGCAACAATGCTCCTGATCACCACTGCTAAATACAAACTGCTAACTAATCAAGCTGCTAAATACCTTTTCTGATCAGTAGTTAGAGCAGTTTTGTGACTTTTATCAGTATCCAGAAGAGCACTGGTTAAAGCTTGTAGGAGGAGTTTTCATTCTGCTCTGGGAAGATGCAGGACCGCTGACCTCTGTCTGGACAGTGCTGATTGGCCCTGTGCTGATCACATGCATTCTCCCAAGACAAAAAAAAACCTCTCTAGCAATACATACCAAGCAAGTACAGAGTGACTCAACACAATATGTCCTATCAGGAGATTAGAGGGGGACACTGGAAGAAGGGGAGGATCAGAGAAGTTAGGATCAAACAGAGTTTTTACACAATGCAGAGGATTAACCCCTTAGGTTCCACAGTGAGTATAACAAACGTGCTTTACTGCATATACAAACTGATTTTACTGTTGTGGGTTTATTAACACTTTAATGCTTGGATAGATGTCAAGTATTGTCATTGTTGACAAACATACATTTACTAGGGAGGATGCAGGAGCTATCGGCTATGGGGTCTTTTGATTTGTAGTTATGCTACTGTTTTTTTAATGGCATTATTAAAGAATATCTGTCATTATTTGTATTCCACATTTCTGTTCCCTGTGAGACAAATAACATGTAGTCCTTTGTCTACGTGTCCTGCTACTGCCTATACACTCACTGTTCATCATTATACTGCAACCTTCACCTCTGTTTTCCTGACAAAAGAGTGAATAGAGCACTAGAAGTGTAGCTTTTAAGGACATGCTCTTTATAAATGTAAAAACTGAAACTATGAACTATATAATACTCAAACTAACACATAATAGATTGTATAAAGTTGCACAATTTTTTTTTAGATTATTTGATTCGCCCAATATGTAGAAAAAAGAACCAAAAGAATATAATTAATTCTTGAAGCAGCAATAAATTAACAGAAGTTATAAAAAAAAACATGGAAAGACTCCATTTCCAACCATCTGTTATCATCGTTTTTACAATCTAATCTTTTTATGTTGTATTACTGCCCTGTTTTGTGGAGTTAATTGGATTCAACAGATTGCCATCATTTCACATGAACAACTTAATTTTTGAAACCATCGTATGTCCTTGATACAGAAATTTGCAAAGATGTTTTATAAAAATTAACATGCAAATACATTGACTGCTTTCTTTCCAAATGTCTGTTTATTCACTAATGGGCTTATTTAACAAGGCAAAGAGCAATGTACAAAAGTGTTGTTATTTATAGAAACCAATCAGAAGTCATATTTCACTTATTAGACTGCAGCGGAAATCTGATTGGTTGGTGTTACTAGTCTCTGTACATCATCACAACTCTTTGTACTGCCTTTACAATCATCTGTATTCAATACAATGGACAGTGGTTACGTATTGCAGTACATAAAAATAACATAACTATAAAGCAGTGAATGTGAAGTTTGTCAAACATTCACGACAGGTTTATCTTACAGGTGCACACTTGCCCTCCAGAGGATTTACCCCCCTTCCTGACCAGGCCATTTTTTGCAATACGGCGCTGCGTTACTTTAACTGACCATTACGCGTTCATGCAACGCTGCACCCAAATTAAATTTACGTACTTTTTTTTTCCCAAAAAATGGAGCTGTCTTTCGGTGGCATTTGATCGCCTCTGCATTTTTAATTTTTATTATTTACATTTTTAAAATCAAATTTCATCATAAATTTAGGCCAAAATGTATTCTGCTACATGTCTTTGCTAAACAAAAATCTCAATACGCGTAAATGAATTGGTTTACGTGAAAGTTATAACGTCTGCAAAAGGCTGTATATATACTGAAATTTATTTTTTTTAACACTAGTAATGGCGGCAATCAGCAACTTATTCTAACACTGGGGGAGAACTGACTAACTGCTACTGACATCCGCAGTGACAATAAATACAGTGATCAGTGCTAAAGAAAAGCACTGACACTGTACTTATGACACTGGGCAAGAAGGGGTTAACATCTGGGGGCGATCAAATGGTTAACTGTGTGCTGTGTGCTGTTTTACAAACTGTGATGTGTGTGTTTTACTGTGTAAGCATGCTGCTTTGTATTGCTCTGCTATGCAGAGCAATACAAAGCAGCATGCTGGTGCTGACAGGGGAAGAGATCTGTATTGTTTACATACAGACCTCTCCCCTGTCAGTGTTCCATGGCAATCACCGGGTGCCGTCGGGGAATCTCCAGCCAGGACAGCGATAGCTGTAGCCGCCAATGACAGCGCGGATAGGGCAGAGCAGGTGCGCACATGCCCCCTGCCTGGTAATACAAAATCATTTATATATACATGATTTTGCGCAGCCCTGCCACCAGGTAGCAGTATTTCTGCTATAGGGCTGTTGGGAAGTGGTTAAATTACAGTAATTGCTTCCCCTGCAGTGAATGTTTAATTAATATCACATGTAATATTAACAAAGAAAAGGGATTTTTAACGGCGCCAACATATAATCAAACAACAAAATATTATAAAAAATAAAAATTTTATTGAATGACAACATATAAAAACAAACACCATGAATATGGTATTATTCAAATCATTACTTATGTACAATTGAAGTCAAGATGACTCTGAACATTGTTGCAGAACCTTCTACTCAACTTTTTTCACCAAAATCTGGCTTCTTCGGGAGTTTTATGAGCACTGCACATGGTGTCACTATTAGATAAAATATATATAAGCAAATCACAAATCATCAGACACTGGATCAATCAGTTGATATATGCAAAAACAGATTCTGATTAAAGGAGCTTTCCCCTTCATCTACCCCAAAGCACTAAAGGGACAAAAGTGACCTCTTTTTTCTTCTCTTGGCTGGTAAGATATTGTGAATGGATGATGACTAGTGGGGAGGTGGAACATTTGTTTTATACCATATTCCCACTAAATACTGATTCCCTTTTTTTCTTTTTCCATTCATTTAGTGAGTGGGTCATTTGTTCCTTTAGTGCTTTGGGATGGATGAAGGGGAAAGCTCCTTTAAGGAAAATATGTTTTTGCATATATCAACTGGTTGACCCAGTGTCTGATGATTTGTGGGGGATCACTATTGTTTCCATCCCCAAAAGGTAATGTACACTCAATAATGAGGGACCTGGTTTGGTCCATTATAATTGCTATAAAAATGCTGTATTACAAGATCTACAATTAGAATATTACTTATGTTCACAGGAAGTAATTTGGGATAACCTGTCCTCCCTACGGCCAGTAATATCGCCCTATATTGGCCCCCTGTATTGCTACGGAATTCTTTCAAATATGTTAAGGCCCGCAGTGTGATTCGTTTGAACCCCTAGGAATGACATCTTTTAATTAATTAATTACTGTATTGTGCTTTATCACATGCTTGTTAATGTTCATTTACTGACGAATGTGATATTTGATTTATGGAGTCATGCGTTTGCATATATATATTTTATCTAATAGTGACACTGTGTGCAGTGCTCATTAAACTCCTGAAGAAGCCAGATTTTGGTGAAACATTTTGAGTAAAAGGTGCTGAAACAATGTTCAGAGTCATCTTGACTTCCATGTGTTTAAGTGTTTAAGTGGTGATTTTAATAATACCATATTCATGGTGTTTGTTTTTAAATGTTGTCATCCAATCAAATTGTTCTTTTTTATAGTATATTGTTATTTGATTATATGTTAGCACTGATAAATATCCCTTTTCTATGTTAATATTTGTTGTATCTCTTTTTTGGGATTGGGTGTCTTTGACACCTGACTACCTTGTTACGAATATCACATTTACTACTCTATAAATATGCCCTTAAAGTGAAATTCCAGTGCAAATGTAAAAAAAATAGAAGTCAGCAGCAACAAAAACAGCCGCTCACCTGTCCTTCGATCCCGCTGTGTCCCCCTCGTCAGCCCTTTTCCTTGGCTGTGTTCCCAGCACCTTCAGGGTGGGCACCCGACTGTGACAGTTTGCAGTTTCACATTTGGGTGCCCAATGCACATGCGCAAGTAGCGCTGTGCTTTCTGAATGGTCCTGTAGTCTTCTGGGACCTGTTTTTTTATCTCAAAAGACTATGGGGAGGGAGGAGGGAAGACAACTTAGGTGATCGCAGCGGTAGTGGGAGCAGGTACCTGTCAGTTCTGTGTACCCACTACCCCCCCCCCACTCCCTCCACTCCCCAAAGATGCCAATCCTTAACAGGGAGTAGGGGACCAGTCCTTACAGGGGAATTTCTCCTTTTGAGTGGAGCGTCACTTTATGTAGTATAGATACCCCATGTGAAAATGATAGAAATATACTGACATCACTGTAAAGAATACTTGCTTTCTAGGGACATTTTCTAGGAAATATTATCTATACAAAGGCCCACGAAGGTCATGTTTAACTTTTTGTGATGTTTGTCTTCACTCAATGAAAAAAGTCACTAAGGTTTATGTTAGAATATAGTTTATACAGTCATATTTGCAACAACCATTCTCATACATTATGCTTGAATGCTATGAAAAAGGTGATAGTGGATGCTTTGATAAAACCATTACCAAAGCCAATGTTTGAAGAACTATGAAAGTTGATGAAACTTACATGAGAAATAGTTTTTGTGTGGAGTTGTTAGCACGTTGTTTATACAGTCATCATTGCAACAACATTCTCATATATTATACTGTGATAGGCTCTGCCACTAAGTGGTGGTGTTAATAGTATTACATTTAATACTTAAATCAGGCATTGCTTTCTTGTGGAACTACAAGGTTATGATATAATTTCCTCTCTCTCCATTTCTGTTGTTTTCTAGTAAAACAAGAAGGGCTCAATCCGCACCATCTGACTGGTAAGAGTCATATCTGCAACAACTTTTTTTTTTTATAGCTTATGGGCTAAGCTACAGCCAAAGTACTAAATACTGCTGCAGATACAGACTGTGCTCAGAGGTACAACAAAACAGTCTCTGAAAAAGAAAAAATGTCACACAGCATATATGATTGCTACGTATAGTATGTCATCCAAATTTACAGTTGTTAATCCCACAAACTAGAACTTCCAGTCCTGAAAATTTCAAATGAAAATGCTGCTGATAACAGAGGCTACATGTAAGTGTACACAAGGTCCAGATCAAATCCACCTACAGATGAAAGGACAGATCAAAAAGTTAAAAGTATTATGTACCTGAGCCAAATGATGTTCCAATTGTGCACATTTTCAAGTGTAAAACTGCAAAAGAAAGGTAGGAACTACAGAAAGTACATGAGAGAGCAAATCTTAGCAATGAACTCTACTTAATTAGAAAGCTATGCCAGAGTAAGCCGATGAAACACAAGCACATGGTAGAACACCTGAAAGCTATAGAAGGAGAAATAAAAGAGTTTCTTATAGCAGCACTGCTGCTTACTGGTCTTCCAGACCCAAATGCTGACCCAGAATTTACTGAATATGTGAACTCAAATTAGGCAATTGATCACAGTACTTGCAAATCTGCAAGTCAAACATGCAATTGGATACAAATAGGTTTCTACAGCCAAATGTAACTCTGCAGCTAAAGTCCGTAGATATAGACCAAGACTAATTGCAAAGGGACATGCGAAATGTATGGTGAAAATTATGATGCTACTTTTGCACAAGTTTCAAAACAAAGTATTTTTAGAACCTTGTTGATTATAGTAGCCCAGTGAAAAATGATTATGAAACAATGACAACAAAAGAGTCTTTCAATGGCAATACTGAATAGCCGTAATACATGACACAAAAAAGACACAAAAATGTACAGGAGCTGGAGAAAATCATCTTGTTTTTACATTACATAGATCATTGTATGGACTCAAACATGGAATTTAAAAATGAATAAAGTCATATTAGATGAAGGGTTCACATGAAGTAAAGTCAATCCATGCCTCCACTCTAATTTACAGATGGGTAGTGGATTTATTTGATACTTTAAGTTGATGATTTGTTTATTGCTCACAAAGAGGATGAGGAAATTGCAGAAAAATGAGTACATCACTCAAAAAGCACTTTGAAACTTAGATTCTAGTAGATGTGTCCTACGACCTGAGTATTTAAATTCAGTATGAGGACGATAGAAGTTCTTGTTGAATCAAAGTTCTTAAAAAGATCTGATCCATAAACCGTTTGCCATGGCAGAATGTGAAAGTAAAAGCACACCAATTGAAACAGCTTACCTAAAGTTGGAAGAAGAAAACAATCTTCTACCCAATAATGGACAGTACAGGAAAGTAGTGGGAGCACTTTTATACAATGCAACTACTACATCTTGTGATATATGAGCTGTCATGTCTCTGCAGATATCCAAGTAAACCCTGGCAATGGAACTAGAATACAATTAAGAGAGCCATGCGGCATCTAAAACAGACTCTGAAATTAGAGACACAAAACTCATAGGAAATGCAGATTCAGATTGGGCAGGTGATTTCAGTTCCTTTAAATCTACAAGTGGTTATTTATTCCAATTAGGTTCTAATCAATATCCCTAACCATCAAAAAGCAAATTTCAGTGGCATTATATTCCACAGCTGCTGAACATGTTGCAGCAGTATATGCTTGTCAAGAAGTAATTTTGGTTGCAACAGCTAAAGTACTTGAAGATCTTGAAGAACCAATGTCTTAGTTAACAGTTTTATATTCTGAAAATCAAAGCTATACAAAGATTGCACAGAGTGAAAAGATCAATGGCAGAACCAAACACATTGATGTCAGATACCCAGGCCTGGACTGGGGCACAAAATAGGCCCGGGCATTTTAGACTGAGCAGCCAATTTTTGTCCAGCAACTGGGGAGGGGGGTGTTTGCTGGGGCAATTGGTGATGAGATATTCATGGTCGGTACTCTACACTGTAATAAGGGGCACTGTAATGATTATAGTGCAGTGTCTTTTATATCATAGTGCCCCTTTACATTACAGTGCCCATAGCAAACACAGCCCCCATCACAGTGCCCCTTTCAGTCATGCCCCCCTTTTTCTCTCTAATCACAGTGCCCCCTTTTACTCTATGTCTCCCCTGTAGGGCAGGGCAGAGGCAGGATTCAGCCTGTGTCTCTTCTCCCGGTCCCCTGCTTCACCAACAATAAAATTCTATCAGCAGATCAGGGGGCGGGAGGAGCTGCAGTTATGGATCATATTTAAAAGTGAGTGATTACCCACTTGTTAATGTGATAAGATCTCCTGCTCTGCTGATAAAATTATATTGTTGGTGGAGTGGGGGGCCGGGAGAGGAGACACAGGCATGGCCGCATAGCATCCCCCTCTCTCAAGCACTCTGTATATCAGATCTATCTAAGTAAATCACTCTCTCTTTATATATGGGATTCCTCTCTATATATCTGATCTCTTTATGTATCAGACCTTTCTCTCTTTCCTCTGTATATATTGGATCTCTGTATAGTAGTTTTCGCTCTCCCTGTATAAGGAATTGCGCTATATAGCTGATTTACATGATCTATGTATCTGACCCTCCTTTCTCTATGATATAGATTTCTTTGTATAGAGGATCTCCCCATGTATCGGAACTCTGTATATATGGATAGTAGATCTCTCTGTCTATGGGACCCCTCTATGTACATGGGATCTCTCTGTGATTTGGATTTCTGTCTCTCTGTATAGTAGATCTCTCCCAGTCTCTCTCTGTATATGGGATCTCTCTGTACAGTAGATCTCTCTATATACAGATCCAACTCTCTCTCCTTCTATCTCCTTTCTTCTTCCCCCTCTCTCTCTCCTTCCCCCTCTCTCTCTCCTTCTTTCTCCCCCTCTCTCTCTATATAGTAGACCTCTCTCTCACACACACTCTCGGGACCTCCAGAGCCATCTTTGTACCTCTATAAAGTGGTTCTGGCTCTGTCGGTCACGTGTAGTTGCTTCACAGCCAGACTGGGCGTGGTGTGGTCCCTGAACACTCCTCCCCGAGTTTCAGTCCGAACCCTGCCCCCTCCTTGCTCCTCAGTCCTTCCATTCAGCAGAACAGGGATCGGGGCTGTATTGTCTTGGGGAAATCACTTCTGAACATTTCTGCTCCTTCCACAGTGAGGCGGGGCAGCAGGGAGAAGAGACACAGGCACAGTCGCATAGCAGGAGGTGAGCAGCAACCGCAGTCTGGAATACACCTGTCCAGAATGCGAGTGGCACTTACTTCCCATCAGGTCATGGACCGGTCTGTGGCCCAGGGGTTAGGCCCAGCAGCCCCGGCCCACCAGGAAAGTGCCCGGTGTGCCCTATGGCCAGTCCGGGCCTGCAGATACACTTACCTCTGAGACAACATGGGACAATGAGCTTGAATGCTATGAAAAAGATGACGGATGCTATGGTAAAACCGCTACCAAAGCCAAAGTTTGAAGAACTATGAAAGACGATGAAACCTACACGAGAAGTAGTTGTTGAATGGGGGTGTTAGCACACTGTTTATACATAGTGGCAACAACCATTATAATCTATTATACTGTGGTTATTAGTTCTGTCACTAACGGTGTTAATAGTTCTCTCTTATGGAACTACATTGTTATAATTTCCTCTCTCCCCATTTCTGTTGTTTTCCAATAAAACAAGAAGGGCTCAGCCATGTATCCAACACCTTCTGGACATCGACTGGAAAGAGCCAGGTTTTAAACAGCTTTCTAACTGTTTAAAACCAAAAGAAGTTGCAGTCCATTCCTTAATGACTATCTCAAAAATATTGTATTCTGATCATTGATAAATGTAGTTCATACATGTAATGATAGTATTCAACAACAATTTATTTTTAATGTCATGTTTAACAAGTTGTAGCAGGAATTTAAAAAAAAACAAAAATGTTCATATACGTACCCTCCTAGTTTGTTATACTTTGTCCCCCTATCACTTTTATTGGACAGCTTGGTCTGCTTATAAATGTGGAGACAACTATAAGGTGTGACAATGTAACTATGTCAGTGAGTCACACAGCTATTCACACTAGATTATGTTTTCACATGTGCTAATTTGCACTCAACTGGGTCACAGACCAGTTGTCTCAGTCCTTACGGAGTAGTAGAAGAAATAACACGTGTGTATTGCACTACTGGCTGAAAGTGATTAACAGGAATCTAGAGCCTTCACAACATCAAATTTTGTGCAAAAATTTGCAAAAGTGTGGGTGAAACTTTAGCTTAGCAGCTTTATGGTGAACATTCCATGAATAAATCATGTGTTTTTAAATGGAATAGGCAGTTTAAAGAGGATCAGGAAGAAGTCCGTGATGAAGTGGGCAGCCAAAAATAAAAAGGATGGATGCAAATGTGGACAGAATGTGAACCCTTGTAACCTTGGATCGAAGATTGAGTATGTGAATGATGGCAGAAGAATTGAACATGAACAGAGAAACAGTGAGGCAGATTCTAATAGAGGATTTCAGAATGAGAAAGATTTCCACAAAGATGGTGCCTCGAATCTTGACAGAAAATAAGAAAGAATGTAGTCTTCATATTTCATCAGATCTTTTATAGAATGCAGCAGTGTTGGAAAGGGTTATTACTGGTGATGAAGCATGGTGTTTCCAGTATGATCCGGAAACAAAATACCAGAGCATGCAGTGGAAAACAAAGAATTCACCTCACCCGAAGAAAGCATGCATATCTCATTCTCAGTTCACAACCATGCTGGTGTGTTTTTGTTTTTTTTATCACAAGGGGATAGCTCACAAGTTCACAGAACAATGGTCAACCAACATTGCTACTTGGAAATTCTGGAAAGGTTGAGGGAACTAGAACTCTTGCCTAACATGTGGATTCTCCACCACAACAATGCTCCTGCACATGATTAACAAGGAACTTACAACCAAACATACAGACACTGGTAATACAATGCAGCAATCTGTTTTATGAGTATGAATTCTTTGTTTAGTAGCAGAATGGCAGAACCAAGTGCATTGATGTCAAATACTCTTACCTCTGAGACCATGTGGGACAAAACCACTACCAAAGCCAAAGTCTGAAGAACTATGAAAGATGATGAAACTTACATAAGAAGTAGCTGTTCAGTATGGGTGTAAACATGCTATTTATACAGTCATTGTTGCAACTAGTGATGGGCTTAACACCCCCGTTCGGTTTGTGGTTGAACATTGGAACCTAATGAAAGTTTAACTGCGAACTTTGAACAGGGATAATTTACTGAGTATGCGGTAAGATACCGCTCATTTACTAAAATACTACATGAGCTATATTATTAAGTCATGCAGTATTTTAGTAGTGAAACATTCATTCATGTTTCAGCTGTCAGCAAGGTTCCCTGCTGACAGCTGAATGTCAAAAAGTATTGTCGACATTGTCCGACAATTAAAATTAAAAAAAAAAAAAAGTCATAGGGTCCCCCCTCCCATCCATGCCCAGCCCTTCATGTCTGGTATGGATTTTGAGGGGAACCCCCCACACAAAGATTTAAAATACCCCAAAATCCATACCAGACCCATATCCGAGCATGCAGCCAGCAGGTCAGGAAAGGGGGGAATGAGCAAGCGCCCCCCCCTCTTGAACTATACCAGGCCACATGCCCTCAACAATGGGGGTGCTTTGGCGCAGGGGGGTTCTCCCCCCAAAGCGCCTTGTCCCCATGTCGATGGGGACAAAGTGCCTCTTGCCTACATCCCTGGCCCGTTGTTGTAGGGGTCTGCGAGCGGGGGGCTTATCAGAATCTGGAAGCCTTCTTTAACAAGGGAACCCCCAGATCCCGGGCCCACCCATGTGAATTTGTATGCTACCCATTCACAAAAAAAAATGTGAAGTGTAAAAAAAGACAGGAAACAGTCTTTGACAAGTCCTTTAAAAATTATTTTTATTTCATAAAAATGTAAAAATGTCCCCCAAAGTAGATCCAACGTCAATCACGATGCCTGTCGCCACCGCCAACCTGAAAAAAGAAAAAAAAAATGTCCGCTCTGTCCTCAAAACTAGCTCCCACTGTCTGACAGCTGCAATGCAAGGACAGTTCTTAAATAGTGTGATAACGTCACCCCTGACCTTTGTGATATCATCATGCCCTGTGATTGGACAAAGCATTGCACCTGACCTGTGGTCAGGTACAATGCCTTGGCCAATCACAATGTACTGTCAGGGTGCAGTGCATTGTGGGGCGCGGTGGGACGAACAGCCTGCCGAATGCCCGTACCGTTCGTGTGTTCAGCAAACACACAAACATCTTGTATTTGAGTTGAACTTATATTCGACTCAAACATGCAGCCCATCACTAGTTGCAACAAATAATTCTCAAACTGTATACTGTGGTTATTATGCATTTCTGTTCTTATTAGTTCTGTCACTAAGTGGTGGTGTACATACATAATTAGTAACAGAATGCACTTACTCATTTAAAAATGTAATATCACTAGGCAGGCAGTGCATAGAAATATGTACAAAAGAAAATATTACAAAAATACAAGAAAGAAAAAGCACATACAGAAAGTGAACTATTGGCTATGACTTAAAATGGAAGAAAAAAGAGACAAAATAAAATAAAATAAAAATAAATGTTACAGTTTGGACAGTATGGTTTATCCTGTAGGTGAGAAGAACACTGAGAAAGTGTCATGACTGTCATCCTCCAAACTCCTTCTCAGGCAAATTGCTATGTCTAGCTGGGTTACCTCCTTCAAAAATCATGATGCACCCTGCTGATCTTTGATCTCTTCCATGTTCAGGTAGATGTCCACCTCTCCATGGTTATCTGCTGCTGGTTAAGGTATATGATTTAATTTTAAAGTATATTTAAACCATTTCCACCATGCAAGGTCATATACCACAGTCTTTAAGCTGGCAGGCCTTTATTGCAGAAAATACATGCACGGTCTCTTCTGCAATAAAATGACTTACCAGCCTGCTCACATACACAGCTCAGCTTACAGAGCCGGGCCAGCCTCTGAGTGCCGATATGACAGTATCCTGTGAATGCACAGTCATCCCTCAATGTCATCCCTCAATCCCAATGTCATCCCTCATTGGCCAACGAAGAGGCCTGAAGACTAACACTCAAAAGAAGATATTTCATCATCTTGTGTTGCGCTCCTTATTAAATTGTAGTGACAAAGTGAATATTATATTTCATAATGTTACCTAAACATAAATAATCATAAATTCATATATAGAATAATAACTTATAAAAAAGTATAATATAAATCCATATTCGTGATTAAATATTAAATAATGATTAATTGTGAATCATAATTTAGTGAAAAAATATAAAAATTACCGTGAATAAATACTCATAAAATAAATTAATTAATTTTTAGTGCAAAAGCATAGTCCCATTAATCATAAAATATATATAAAGTGACTCTGTGTCCTAAAAATCTTGAATCCGTGACTGATTGTGAATCCGTGATAAAAATATATGTGAATCCTCCAATTAGTGCAGATGTAAGCTCACCTCCTGATATGCCTGCAATTAGGCTATATACACTTTTGGTCCACCTCCTTTGGGACCTGCTTGTTAGAATTTTCTCCTCTTTAAATTACGGAGCAGGAATATCCTTTAGAGCTGATTATCCTCTCTGGGGTTAATCACTCCTCACAGTGATACAGACCCCTATACTTTCCTCTCCATGCGTTTCTCCACATGCAGAAAACAAATGCCAGACATAGTGTTTTATCTTTTTAAAACACTGCTTTATTCCTTCCAAGTAGTACACTCACATATAGTGAAGACGGTATGCGGCAATCCAAAATGTAGCGTGTCCTCCGCCGACCATTGAGTCATGCACCTGCCGTCCGTGTAGTATTCCGGCTCTCTCCGAGTGACGTTGCAGCCCCACCCCTACGCGTTACGCCACTGGTCACGTGGCTTCATCAGGGGGTATTGATAGCTATCAATACCCCCTGATGAAGCCACGTGACCAGTGGCGTAACGCGTAGGGGTGGGGCTGCAACGTCACTCGGAGAGAGCCGGAATACTACACGGACGGCAGGTGCATGACTCAATGGTCGGCGGAGGACACGCTACATTTTGGATTGCCGCATACCGTCTTCACTATATGTGAGTGTACTACTTGGAAGGAATAAAGCAGTGTTTTAAAAAGATAAAACACTATGTCTGGCATTTGTTTTCTGCATGTGGAGAAACGCATGGAGAGGAAAGTATAGGGGTCTGTATCACTGTGAGGAGTGATTAACCCCAGAGAGGATAATCAGCTCTAAAGGATATTCCTGCTCCGTAATTTAAAGAGGAGAAAATTCTAACAAGCAGGTCCCAAAGGAGGTGGACCAAAAGTGTATATAGCCTAATTGCAGGCATATCAGGAGGTGAGCTTACATCTGCACTAATTGGAGGATTCACATATATTTTTATCACGGATTCACAATCAGTCACGGATTCAAGATTTTTAGGACACAGAGTCACTTTATATATATTTTATGATTAATGGGACTATGCTTTTGCACTAAAAATTAATTAATTTATTTTATGAGTATTTATTCACGGTAATTTTTATATTTTTTCACTAAATTATGATTCACAATTAATCATTATTTAATATTTAATCACGAATATGGATTTATATTATACTTTTTTATAAGTTATTATTCTATATATGAATTTATGATTATTTATGTTTAGGTAACATTATGAAATATAATATTCACTTTGTCACAACAATTTAATAAGGAGCGCAACACAAGATGATGAAATAATTTGTGTACACAGTGGTAGTTATGTGTTGGGTGTTTGCGATCCAGTAATATCAAGGACATATATTTTTGTCCCGAGTTGTGCCACAAGGTGGCTATTTGCCACATACTATTTGGCTCGCAAGATATATACAGATTTACTCAAAAGAAGATGCTGGCACCAGTGCAGGACAATTGGACAAGTCTGCTTTAGTTTGGGGTCTTAATATTTCAAGTTAGGTCAGGTAATATGTGTTGGGGTGGTAAAAGTTAATTTAAATGTTAATTTAAATGTTAAAGGAGAGAATGAATTTCAAGCCATATGACAATTAGGTTATAAGAGCTTATTTTAGAATAAAGTTAGGGGTTTAAAGAGTCAAATTAGTTGTTCAAGATCACAATAGGAAGTTAAATGTTAAAATTAGGGGTTAACGGCTAAATTTAAGGATTATGTTAGCAGTTTATTTTTAAGGGTAAGGTTAAAAGTTATATGTTTGTAAGTGATGGGGGAATCTGCTCGGGTTGGATACACCAAAGATTCAGGGAACTCTACTTAAAATGCGGCAAAACCCCCCTGAGGTACATGGTGCAAATCTTGTTAAATTCTTGTCATTTGTAGTGCTGTAAGGAAAACTGCTGGAAAGATGATTTTATGTGGATTCAGAGGCAACATTGAGAATGCACAAATCCTTTCTATAAAATGCTTTGGGAGGCCTTAACCCTTCCTCTGCTCGAACCATTTTTGCGTTTTTTTTGCATATTAATGTTTAAAAAACCATTCATAGGCCTGAAAATTACTTAAAACCCTGAAAACGTTATATATTTTCTATAGGCAGACACCCTTCAGAATACAATGGTGGCAGTGCCAATTTTAATGTCACACATTATAAACTCAAAATGTAAAAAAAGCTGAAGTTAATGTTAGGGCACACAAACGCAATGTACTGTATTTCCCAATTTTTGGTAAAATATAAAAGATAAGGTTGTGCCAAGCAAATTGATACCCAATATGTCAAGCCCTAAAAGTGCCCCTGTGGTTCACAAATCCAAGCTGTCATACAGTATGTGGTTGATTTGCAAGGGATAATATTTATCTGCCTGAAGTTGAACTAAAAGGAAAGACAACAACTGGCTTGTAAGATGAGATAGAAGGGTATGAAACTGAAAGGGGTATAACAAGAATGCTACCCATCACCATCAAACCCTCTGGAGATGTAGTGGGTTCATCAATGAAATGATAAAGAAAGGAAGGTGCCCCAATAATGTACCTGACTCCCCCTTTTCACCACACAAATCCTAATATCAACAATTCAGACTTACTGCTGACTGGTATTAAAACATTAAGTCCTAATAGTTCTACTCTACTGTAAATTACAGGCAATTGGCAGCTAGGCACTTCTTTCTCATTTTCTTTCAGTAGAAAAGCACAAATAAGACAGAATAAAGAAAATGTTAATTGTTGAGGAGGCGGAATAAAAAAACCTAATACATTTATTTGTTCCCATGACAAATGTACAGCAGCATTGATTTAGCAGTATTCCAGTTTGTGTTAGTGATCTAAAGAGTAAAGCTATCCTCTTTATAGGATGGGAGGTTAAATCTACAATTCACTACTGGAGTTGCTGTTGCCCTTTATATGAGCCTTAAAGAAACCATGGGACATCTGTATCTTGTTGCGATGTAATTTCTGCCATCCAGCTCATAACTAGGCCAGCATTTTAGCACACATCACCACCAAGGCACACACAATCCACTGCATCATAATCTATTGTGGCCAGTAAAATGTCACCTGTGACATTTCAATAATTTTCTAAAAAAAAAAAATAACAGTGCAATGCACCAGAATGCACGGTTCCTTCCAATGCACACCAGCTGCTGTGATTTCAGTGTGGCTGCTAGTATGAACAAAACCAAAATCCTACAACTTTGGTTTCCATGACAACCCAAATGTAAAGTCATATTTTACCTTTCAGCCTCTAACTGCAAAGATTGCACTAGATTTTAGATATATCAAATGCACTGTATTGAAATGATCTGTGTCCATAGTGTACTTATAGTGATATCAATTTATAAACACTCAGTGGTCTGGAATGGGACCAAACTTCCCAACTGGCAACTGGAGCAACTACTCTGCATGGTGTAGACTTTGTAATCATCATAAGGCATGGCTTTCATGATAATCCCACTGTAATGGCACCAGTTACCTCTTAGCCCCTACCATGTGTAATCAAATTTAACACTAACTTTGTGACCACTGCTAAAGAAAACTTTCAGAATTAATGTGTAGATCAGAGAGTAGAATGCAGACACATTTTAATGAAAACTTAAATGTAATAGTGACCTTTTGTTGGAAAACAGGGGCAATTTATCAATGAACCAGCCTCCTGGCTCCAGAAACTCATTCAAATCTTCCACAAAATGCTCCATCTCACTTGCTAGCAGCCTAATATCACCTGCTGTCTGAATTCCCCACCTAAATACGCACTTTAACAGCTGAAATTCATGGCATTGGGAAATGTGCATGGCATTTGCACAATTAGTGTAAGCTAAATTGCAGTGCATACGTGGGTGCTTCCACATTGTGTGTACTGTAAAATTTCACTTAGGACCTCATCAGGTTCAAGTAAACCAGATTTACTTAAAAAAATTAGTATTTGAGAATGCAATGCAAAAAGCATGCAAACTTGTTTTACACTTACAGTAATCTTAAACTTTCAGTTTTAGACATTGATTTGATCACTGAATGTGCAACTTCTTTAAATGTAATCCTTGCCTATGTTACTGTTTAAGCTGGTGCCATGATTGCTGCCCCAGGTTTTCTTGGCTCCATTCTATTACATTATTAAATGGAGGCTCCCTTGCATGCAGCAACTACAGTTGTGTCTCAGTACACTGCATGCATCAATAGAAATACACAGCAGCATAGCCTAGGATGGAAAGACACTCCCCTGATCCTCCCTCCTCCTCTTTCCCCTCCCTTCTCCAAGCTGAAAGACAGGCTGGAGACTGCGCTGTCCACTGTTAACTCTTTCCTGTGAAGACCAGATATTCAGGGAAACAACATTGAATGATCAGGAGCCAGCAGCATTGACAAGTAAGAATTTTAACAAATAGTTTACTGTGGAATGTTTATTTTGTTGTGCTGAATGTGTTAAGTTAAAACATGCTGAGGGTTTATTACTACTTTAAGCAAATGGGTTGATTATCTGTCTTCTTTTGGGTTAGAATTCACCAATTCTTAAACAGTTAGAGCAAATGGAACGACATTGACTTTAAAGGGTAACCCTACCTTTTCATAGGGAAAAAATGCAAATGAGAAACAATAATATAGCGTATACAATTGTGAACAAAACTGTATTGTAATTTAATGGTTTAAAGATTACTCAATCTACAATGCTTTAAATTTCTGTGAAATTCAATGCAATATGGCATCCTAGAGGCGTTCAGTACACAGTTGGTGTACAGGACATCCCCAGAAATGTAAATTCTTGCTTGTGTGATTGGCTCACTGATTTTCTCAGAACTCTGCACTAAGACACTAAGTCAGATTTTAGGTGTCCACTGCAACAAAAATGAATCACTTCTAAAAGGATACAGACCCTGTTACTCTCAACATCCAGTATCAAGAGTCATAGAAGAACAAAAATGTATTCCTTCAGAGCAGAAACAGGAAGGACTCTGCAATGAAGTTTGGAAACATTCTTGCAATGTACACTCATCGCACAGTAGGGATTGTTTTTTCTCAACAAGGCATCCCTACTTATTAGGAACGGCTGGAAAACCTTGGTGGAGTTCATTTTTAGAGGTGAAACATTGTACCGTATTATCAGTGAACAATCCAATTTTACAATTTTATGATACTTTTTATTGTTTTGCAAAACGAAACAATAAACATGCAAAATCTACTTCATTCTTGAAGACTTGAGTCATAATAAGCAGTGGTTAAGGAAGAATAGATATCAAATGGCGACTTACCCTTCAGCTGTTAAAGTGATAATCCAGGGGCCCTTGAATTCTTTAAAGTTAGGACCTGTTTTGCTCAGATAAAGGTGCAGCAAATTCAAAATGATATTTTGTTCTCTACTGACACCTGCCTGCTATTAAAAGGTATTGTGAAATATGTTTTTCACAATCCCTGCTGTTACCACGAAAGAGAAGAAAAGGCAGGGTGTACTAATAGACTTACAGTACTATCCATAAAGGCGTATATATATGATATGTCTAGAGAACTCATAACACAGCCACCCAAGTCAAGAAAAGTCAATAAATCTCTAAAGTTAAAGAGAACCTTCATCTTTTCAAGTTGGAACCCTTAATGCAACTTGTCAATTAAGGAAACCTGACATTAAACACCGTGCTTATAAGGAAGAAAGCAAATACCTACCAATTCTGCTGCCTACACCAAAGAACACTTCTCCAATATTCAAAAGATGTAAGCATTTTGTTAAAAAACATTCCACTGGACTCTATTTGTGTCACTTATATATATTCCAAAGGGCATAGAAAAATATAAAGTAATGAGTCACTTGTACTATATGGCCAAAAGTTTCTGAATGCTTGACCATGATACCTATACAGTATGAGTTTGTTGAACATTCCATTCTCAAATCATGGGAAATTATGATGGAAGCATTTTCTTTTCTTTGCAGCTATAAAAGTTTGGAGAGTTGCTTGAACATTTGGAGTGTGTCTGTGGTAATATGTGCCTATTTATCTTTTTTTGAAATCAGACTAATGTTGGACAAGCAGACCTGGCTTGCAGTTAGCATTCTAATTCCTCCCAGTGGTGTTCCCTGCAATTAAGGTCAGGGCTCTGTGCAAGCCACTCTAGTTCCTCCACACCCGACTCATCCAACCATTAGTTTATGAATTGAGTTTTGTGTACAGTTATGCTGGAACAGAGAAGGGCATTCCCCAAACTGGTAATATAAAACATATATAGGTGTGCTGCCCCTTTTGTAAATCTGTATATCATGTAAGCAAATCAGTTGAAAAAAATCATTTATAAACAGCAGGTAAAATAAGTATTGAACACGTCACCATTTTTCTAGGTAAATATATTTTGTATAAAGAGGATTGTACCTCCTGCTCAAGTTCCTCTACTTTTAATGAAACTTGCATAATTACCTGCAGATGAGTTAAGACTCCAAACTATATTTATTGTTGCATATACGTATATGGGAAATACAGTGTCCACCCTCACTGTATTCCACTTTCCATAGAGTTCTTCTCTGCTTATATAGCCTTTCTTATCAAACAGCAACAGATGGTTTGTGACATTGGAAGGACCACGGTGGAAGACACTCCACACAAAATGTTACACAAGCCTGCTGGCACAGTAACATTCCAGATGTCATTTGCAGTAGACAACTTGAAGCATCTCTGATGAGACAAAATAGAGTATACATAGCCATCTTATAATACTGTATATTTGTGACTCAGTAAGGATCATAGTTACCCCTATAAAATTTCTAAAGGTGTTATTGACATTATTCACTGGCCATAAAATACTAAAATGATATACCAGTATTGACATACATCTCCAAAGTGTTTCGCACAGCCCTGGAGCGCCACCAAGGCCATAACAAGCTGGGGAACCAGATCTATGTTATGTGTATGCAATGGCTCACACATTCAAGTGTGCAACATAGCCAACCAGACGGGACCCTACCATGCAGTGCCCCCGGGCTCCCATCAATCCCGTACCCCAACATGTGCATGCTAAAAAGTATTGCTATAATCATCAGCATTTTAGGAAAAGATCTCATAAAGACACAGCAGCTGCTCGACCATGGAGACCCATTCCATGAAGCTCATTACGCACTGTTGCTGTGCTAATCTGAAGGCCACACATAGTTTGGAAGTCTTTAGCTATTGGTTCTGCAGACAGCTGGCTACTTCTGCACACTGTGCGCTTCAGCATGCGCTGACCCTGCTGTGTCATTTTACATGGCCTACCACTTCGGGCTGAGTTGTTGTTCCCAGTTGCTTCCACTTATACCACTAACAGTTGACTGTGCAATATTTAGTAGCCAGCATCTAAGTGTCCACCATAGCCGACCAAACGGGACCCTACCATGCAGTGCCCCCTGGCCCCTATCGATTCCCTACCCCAACATGTGAATGTTAAGAAGTATTGCTATAATCCTCAGCATTTTTATCAAAACATCTCATAAAGCCACAGAGAAAAAAAAAGGGGTACAATAAGAGGAAAATAACAAATTATGTACACAAAGAAATATATAAAATAGTAAATAAATTATAGTGAGCAAGTGTCGAGAACAGGACAATATTCCATAGTGTAGGCAAAGGGGATCTCATAAGAAAGGCTTGAAACTGATATTCTCATTAATACCAGTTAATTTTGTGGCCTCAAGTTGGAAAATTCATTTAGTTTCTAATTGTGAGAGGCATTTATCAATGTTCCCCCCTCTTGCAGGATGTGGCACATGCTTTAGGGCAGGCATTACTAAATGACAGACCGCAGTCTGAATGCAGACCGAGTCACTGTCCTATGCGGACCACTGTGGTCCCATCATTTAGAAGCCAGTTCTTCCTCCCTGCCTCTGCTGCTGTCACTATTACAGCGGAGCAGGGACCAGGAGGCAGAACAATTTTGCTCACAGAGTGGGAAACACAGCTGAATAGAGGATGGGAGCTGCCAAAGCTAACTTTCCAAGTACATCAGCAGGTAGTCCTAGCAACCAATTACCAGCTAGTTAATATGAAAAGTTAACTCCAGTAGATCCCACCCTCTATCTAGCACTACTGTATCTCCCACTTTCTGTGCCCGAGTAAGGTAGGATGGGGAATGGCTTCAAGGGGCTATGTAATGTGAAGGGGGCTGAAGGTGCAAGGGACTGTGTTATGTGAAGGAGGCCAGAGCTGCAGGGGCTGTGTAATGCAAAGGGGGACAGAGATGCAGGAGCTTTGTAATGTGAAGCAGGCCAGAGGTGCAAGGGCTGTGTAACATGAAGGGGGCTAAAGGTGCAGGGACTTTGTAATGTGAAGGGGGCCAGAGGTACAGGGGCTGTTTAATATGAAGGGTGCCAGAGCTGCAGGGAGCTGTGTAATGTGAAGGGGTGCTAGAGGTGCAGGGGGGCTGTGTAATTTTAGGGGTGCCAGAGGTGCAGGGGGCTGTGTAATGTTAAGGGGTGCCAGAGGTGCAGGGAGCTGTGTAATGTGAAAGGGTGCCAGTGGTGCGGGGCACTGTGAAATGTAAAGAAGATGCCAGAGGTGCAGGGGGCTGTGTAATATGAAGGGGATCAGAGGTGCAGGTGGCTGTGTAATGTGAAGGGGTACCAGGGGTTTGTCAAGGCTATCTACTCAACTACACAATAAATGTATGTTGGACTTTCCGCTGGCTTAATTGGGGCACAATAAAGATGCAGTCTCTTTAAGAAGAGTACAGAATAATATCTATAGATGGTAAAGTGGTCAGCAGAGTTCCCCTTTAAAAGGTGAAATTGGTGTAATGGTCACATGTGCTGATTGCATAGGAATAGCAGCCGGTGGCAATAGACTATAGCACCTGTGCTCAAATGCGGTGACCTGTACTGTACGGTGTCCTTGAACTAGTAACTTGAAATAGCAAACACACTGATAACAAAATAGTGTTAATTGGGTTAGAAACCCTCTCACCTGGTCCTTATTCAAAGCAAAGTGAAGTGATGAACGTCTTGCTGGGAAGCCCCCTTTGTTCTTTAAAGATGTGGCTGCAATGATAATGATGACCTGAGCAGACTGTAAGCAGATCTCCACCAGTCAGCCCCCTCAGGATACTCTGCTCTCAAATGGCTTTCTAAATCAGCCCAGTCCGGGCCCACATGGCTCCACACAGCTCTCCACACATGTCCTACAGCAGCAAGGTCTCTCTCTCTCTTCTTCCCCCTCATGTTCCTGGGAATTTTTTTTATACCCTCTGCCTCCTGGCAATTGTTCATGGGAGGTGTACTTTAATCTCAGCTAAACCGTATGAAAAGTTCTGCTCCCAGCATACAAGTCCCAGTGGCCTTTGCTGTTCTGTATTAAAACTCATGATGAACAAAGTTGTAGGACACTGTGACATACAGTTGCAAGAAAAAGTATGTGAACCCCTTGGGATTACGTGGAGTTTTGCATGAATTGGGCATTAAAATGTGCTCTGAATGTCATCTAAGTCACAACAATAGAAGAATACAGTCTGCTGAACATAATATTACACAAACATTAGATGTTGCCATGGTTTAATTGCACATAACATGTAAACATTCACAGTGCAGGGAGGAAAAAGTATGTGAACCTTTGGACTTAATAACTGGTTGACCCTCCTTTGGCAGCAATAACCTCAACCAAACGTTTCCTGTAGTTGCAGATCAGACCTGCAGAACGATCTGGAGTAATTTTGGACCACTCCTCTTCACAAGACTGTTTCAGTGTAGCAATATTCTTGGGATGTCTGGTGTGAATCGCTCTCTTAAGGTTATGCCACAGCATTTCAATCGGGTTGAGGTCAGGACTCTGACTGGGCCACTCCAGAAGGTGTATTCTGTGATGTTGCAGCCATTGTTTTGTTGAATTACTTGTATGCTTTGGGTCATTGTCCTGTTGCATCACCCATCCTCTGCGGAGCTTCAGTTGGCGGACAGATTTTCTTACGTTTTCCTGAAAAATGTCTTGATAAACTGTGGAATTCATTTTCATATCAATGACAACAATTCATCCAGGCCCTGAGGCAGCAAAGCAGCCCCAAACCATGATGCTCCCTCCGCCATGTTTTACAGTGGGGATGAGGTTTTGATGTTGGTGTGCTGTGCCTTTTTTTCTCCACACATAGTGTTGTGTGTTCTTCCCAAACAACTCAATCTTGGTTTCATCTGTCCACAGTATATTTTGCCAGTAGTGCTGTGGAACATCCAGGTGCTCTTTTGCAAACTTCAAACGTGCTGCAATATTCTTTTTGGACAGCATTGGCTTCCTCCGTGGTGTCCTCCCATGTACTCCATTCTTGTTTAATGTTTTCCTTATTGTAGATGTGTCAACAAAAATGTTAGCATGTGCCAGAGATTTCTGTAGGTCTTTAGCTGACACTCTGGGATTCTTCTTTACCTCATGCAGCATTCTGTGCTGTGCTCTTGCAGTCATTTTTATAGGACAACCACGCCTAGGGAGAGTAGCAACAGTGCTAAACTTTCTCCATTTGTAGACAGTCTGTCTTACCGTGGACACATGAACATCAAGGCTTTTGGAGATACTTTTGTAACCCTTTCCAGCTTCATGCAAGTCAACAATTCTTGATCGTAGGTCTTCTGAGAGCTTTTTTCTGCGAGGCATGGTTCACATCAGACAGTGCTTCTTGAAACCAGTAAACCCAAAACAGGTGTGTGTTTTTTAAGGGCAGGACAGCTGTCAGCAACACATCCAATATCATCACACTGATTGGAGTCAAGGTTGGCTCACTCCTGGCTCCAATTAGCTCTGGGAGAAGTCATTAAGCTAGGGCTTCACATACTTTTTCCTCCCTGCAGTGTGAATGTTTACATGTTATGTGCAATTAAACCATGGCAACATCTAATGTTTGTATAGTATTATGTTCAGCAGACTGTGTTCTTCTATTGTTGTGACTTAGATGACGTTCAGAGCACATTTTATGCCCAATTCATGCAAAACTCCACATAATCCTAAGGGGTTCACATACTTTTTCTTGCAACTGTACCATACCATGTTATAGGGGTAATGGCAGGGAAAATGTATCATTTAAATCAGGGTTTCCAAGATTGGCTAATATTGACCCCCAAGGAACATTCAAAGGGTTTATAAAATGGCTGAGGTTCAAAAAGGGGTTAATAAATGTTCTGGGGCCAATAAATGGTTGATCCACCCCAGTCTCTAGTCCTGACATTGAGGCGGTAGGTAGGGATTGTTGTCTTCTAAACAGTATTCAGCTCTGTGATGTACACCCAAAGGAAAAGTACTAGTGGCCAAAAATGAATTGTGGTACATTTACTAAAAATTCAGCATTGTAACAACAATAATGAAATCTGCTGAAAACAAAAGGAAATGTTGTTAAAATTCACAGGGATATTAGTAGTAGTAGCAAAATTTAAAGTATTATTTATTAGATTATTTTCATATAATAAATGTTTGAAGTCCATAATTAAACTGAAACTTCATGAAGGAGCTAAAGAGAATGGGTCTCTCTTGTTTAAAAATACATACGCAATACCTAGTATCTCTAAATAAACTGTATCTAAGTGTGTAGCTCATTATGTGTTTAATAAATAGTTCATTGTCCCATTTCAAACATCTATTTCCATATGTTCATCATAAAAAAAAGGCATTAATTTGTTATCATTTTTTGCTTGCATGTCTGAACATTCCTGTATATTGTACTATAGTAAAACATACTCCCCCAAATTATTGAATAATTGAATATATTTTAAAGCCAAAATATATTAAAATGTATTTAGAATTCAAACCATCCTTTCTTGGAAGTATATTGCACATACGTTTTTTAAATCCATGAATTTCTAAGTACAGAAATGTGATATTTTGTATCATTCCAATATTAGTCCTTTTAAAAAGCTCTATTGTCAGAAAATGAATATTGCAAATCACAGGCTCTTATATGGAAGGAACACAGTGTGGTTCTAATGCCCATTTCTAAAAAAAAAACAAAAAAAAAAAAAACATTTAATTAGAGACCACTGTAGAGAAAGAACAGTCGGGTTGCTGTTCATAGAAAAAAGCTTTCTGAACTTCAAACAAAAGCTAATTTATAAGTCATATAAAATCTCTTTTCATTGCAGTTTTCCAAGTCGCCTGCGTCGCCTGACATTGATTGAGTCATTCTGGTATTTACAAACCGTTCATAGGTAGCTGAATCACATGAAAAATTGGGAACAAGTTCGCTTGATATTGTTGATGAAAGGTAGTGGGAGGGAAATTCCTTTATACCTGACTTTTTATAGTCTTGAGATTGCTGTTTCGTAAGCCTCCTCATTGTGTTGGTGTGATTGCTGCATGTGGGTGTTTAAGCAAGAGAGTGAAGGAGTTGCTTCAAGTAATACATATTTGATTATTCAGGATTGCAGAAAATAAATATGATACAAATTAATGTCTATGATATAATTCTTGTGGAAAAATTGGGAACATTTTAACAAACAGGGCTTGCATTTTTGCTATTAATGTAATAAAATTAATTGTGAAATCCATGTTAACCTTTGAACAATAATTTTTAAGGTTTTAAATAATCTGAATCCCCCAGGATATTGGTGAAATAAAGATGTTTCTACTTTTAGCAAAAATGTAGAAACCGGTCAATGAACTGCTAATGCATTCCAGTCCAATGTAGTTGTGATCAAATAAAGATTGATCAATTAACCTAAAGTGACCCTGTCACCACAGGGTCATTTTGGTACTTAACCAGTAAAAGAAAAGCATCTATACATACCATTCAGAAGGTCCAGTGCCCTGCTGCTCCTTGGCAGCTGCAAGTATTTGACACTTTCAGGTCCACGCACACTGGCGTCTTGTAGTGACATATGAGGCGACAACAGTAAATACAGCATGTGGTGAGGCAAGCAGATATTCACAATATGAAATACCTGCAGCAGCCAAATAGCAGAAAAGTAATGAAGTTTGAAGTCATGGGCCATCAGAAAAGTAAGTATAAATCTTCTCTTTTTACATGATAATCAGTTTACAATTAGCCCAATGGTGATAGGGTCACTTTAAAGTATCAATAAACCATAAACAGCAAAACACATACAGGAGTTAGACAAAAAATGGAAACACCATCTGATTTGCAGGTGTGAAAGTGATGACATGTTTCACATTGAAAGCTGAAGTGATGAAACACTTTTTTGCTTCTGCTGTGTGATGAGACACCTGGCTAACAGGTGGGATACCTCAACTTTTGTCATTCACTACGTGAGCTGCTAGTAATATGGAGTCGTGTCAGAACTTACTGAGCTTAAAAGAGGGCAAATTGTTGGTGCCCACTTAGCTGGTGCCTCTGTAACTGAATTTGCCAATTTATTTGCCGCGTCGAGAGGTACAGTATCAAAGGTTATGACGACATACACAGTTTCCGGGAAAATGTGGCCTGATAAGCATAAGCGTGGTCGACATGATCAACTGACCAAAAGAGATCCATAAAAAGAAAACAACTGCTGTAAAAGCGACTGCAGATCTCAATTTCAGTTCCATGTCAGGGCTGACCCATAGTCAGGGTTGGAGACTCTTTCTCAACCAAAATCTCTAAGAGCATCCGAATTCCGGGTCCTAAGTCAGGACTTAACAATCCTGGGAAAACTGTAAATCAGATTCCCTCAGATCACTCAAGAACCCTTCACCCTGCATATGTAAGAATACCTGAGTACTCCACAGTGCTTCTTTTTGTCTCCCCTAAAGGGAACACAACCCAAATAATATCACACACATCTCCCATCTAGGACTCATCACTAGCATCCTGTACAGTACTACCCGTTAGATTGCTTTTGGTACCACTCAAAGTAGATGTGAAAGCATATCATTGAGTCCTAGAACATGGAGTGTAGGCTTGTTTTAATACCAATCGAGGGGGCTAGTAAATGTAAAGAGTAAAGGATCGCTGCTACTCCTGTCCAGGCCAGGTGAATAAACAATAAAGAGCCCCCCGCCCACCAGGGCTGTCATAGGGTTATGACTAAGCCCCAGTAGGTGGTGTGAAATGCAGCAGGGTGTGTAGTTTGGTGTAGAGATGTAGGCTGAGGCTGCTCTTTATTGTTTATTCACCTGGGCTGGTCAAGAGTAGTGGAGATTCTGTATAGTACTTAAGAACAAGATTCCAAATTCTCTTGCATATGAATACAATTGTATAACATAATAAATGAGAAAAAAAGGGGGGGGGGGAGAGCTAGAACAGGAGAAAGAAGACAAGAAGACACGCACAAAGAAAGGATCAGTAAAAGCGCTTTGTATCTTCCATATGTCATGAGGGAGTAGTCATCTGTGACAGATGGAAGTCTGCCAGCCATGACTTCACTAAGGTTGGGGCATCTTTGTGGTACCTCTAAAGTCCACCAGGTAGACCAAATAATCAGGTATGTATTTATGATAGAGTCTGAGGATCTTGATTTAGTTTAAATTAAATAACTCTACCGTGAAGATTATGGGGAATTTGAAGGCAGAAGGTCAAGTCAAGCAGCCTTCAGGGACTTAAAGAATTAAGGCTGAAAACTATGCACCCTTTTTGGGTATCCTGGCCTTCTATATCCCCTTCCTTCTCTTAAGTTGTTGTAGAATAAATATCACAAAGACTTTAAAGCAAATGGTATCCAAATGACCTCATAGACCATCAAAATCTGAAAATGCGACAATCAGAGTTACAGCATGAAAAGCTGCCAACACATTGTTTGATGATTGTTTAAATGTTCACTATTATTTCCACTGCGTTTAAGCAGGGTTATATAGGCCTGGCAGAAAAATCCCAGGTAAAATGATTAAATATTTGAACTAGATCTGCAATGCAAAACATCACTATAGCTCAAAAAACAATGTTGTCCATTGGATACTGTACAACCTGATGTTTCTTTAAAATATATTTGTTTTATGTAAAAGGATGTATTTAATAAAATACACATACAGTATGTGTTCCATAGGAGTTTCACGTACAATTGGTCCAGGTTTAGTTATTATTTGACATTCCTGTGGCCTTCTTTCACAATCTTTATAATTATTTTTGGTATTATTTAAAGTGATCTAATCCTACTTGAAAGCATGAAAAGAATGATTTCCTTGGGGAATATATGTGCCACAAGGACTAAGACTGTCTATGACTCATGCATTGTAAGAAAAGTTGTTCTGTGAATCATTGTGTTCTTGTTGTTACGTGTAAATCTTTACATGTTATAACTCATGTTGGTGAAGAGCCAAGCTAAGCTTCAAATATGTCAGATACAAAGGGAGCCTGATCAGAACTCTTCAGGGCCCCAAGCAAGATACTTTATATGGGTCACCATTTTTAATGTTCTTGGTCAGCTTTTATCTTTAAACATGTTTGTTTTTAGTCACTATCATAGAAGAGATGACCTGACAGAATTTTATGTTACTAGTCTGAAACCTGTTAATGATAAAGGGACCTACAATTTTCCATCCAATAACATATGTGGAATCTTTAAATCAAAACACAGAGGGGTTGATTTACTAAAACTGGAGAGTGCAAAATCAACTTCTAACTTCAGCTTGTTCAAATAAGCTTTGTCAAAAAAAACTGGAAGCTGATTGGTTTCATTGGTGCACAATATTTTGCACTCTCCAGTTTTAGTCAATCAATCCCAGAGTTCTTTATTTCAGTAAGGTCCAGCTTCGTCCAACCTTGTACAAATGACATGGGATTGTACACCACATTAACATTCAACATACAGTACCTAAATAATAAAGTAAACACACAACAAAGGTTGTGGAGAAACTTTGGGCCATTGGGTTAAATACATTTAGGTTATGAAATAATATTTAACCTTTATTAACAAACAAAACCACTGTTAGCCAGTAACAAACCAACATACTGTACTTAGTTACTGAGACTCAAGCAGCCATATCTTACACTAACCAAATAGCAGTTTACCAACCACTATGCAACCACAAGGTGGAGGACTTGACGGCATAAAGCTTGACCATGGCGAGGGAAAAATAGAACAAAGGGGAGAGTGGATGAGGGAGCAGGTCAGAAAATCCAAAAGGAAGGCTGAAGATAATCCAGAGTCCAGATAACAGACTGAAGTAACTGCTCTAACAGGGGTGAATATACAGGTGAAGGGCTACCCTTATGGGTCAGCTGTTTTCAAATCAAAAGATCTGTCACCAATCCAGCACTCAGCTGACTGAAGATCCACTCAGCAACCCAGGTACTTAATAGTCATCATAGACTTCTATTAAGAATATAATACATTTAAAAACAAATAGGTGATAGGAGTGGCAATCCTCTGGGGCCACTTTTCTATTATAGTTTTCTTTTGTGACTCTAACATGCCCTGCTTGTAAGTTAATTAAATCATATTACCCTTGGCTCACCTCAGATTTAAATATGGTAAACAACAAAAAGAAATGAAAGGTAATAACCTACTGCTTCAGTGCTGAGACCGTGTGGCAGTTCCACACACTATGGCCCACTCACATCAATGCACTATGAAAACTGGGAAGAGAATTTACTAAGACTAATTTACTAAGACTGGCGCAGTCAGAATCTTGAGCAGCTGTGCCTGGCAACCAATCAGCTTCTATAAGGGCTCGTTCACACTTGGCTGTTTTACCAACGCCTGCCAAACACCCCTATAGCGTTTGGCAAGCGTTGGTCCGGCGTTTGCGGAGCGTTTATTAACGCTCGGCAAACGCTGCATGCACGGTTTAGCGGAAGTTGCTAGGCATTTGCCGAGCGTTAATAACGCCCCACAAACGCCTATAATGCAGTTTAGAGTGGTGTTACCGCTCCACAAACGCCCCGCAACCGCGTCGCAACCGCACCGCAAACGCCAGCTGGGCGTTTGCGGAGCGGCACCATAGACGAGAATAGGAAGCTTTAAAGCCTCCTGACTCGACCAGAGGCGTCCGTTTTGCCGCGACGCGACGCAAACGCTCCCGTTAGAACAGCACCATGTGCTGTAATGAGCAGAATTGGCAGAGGCGTTTGGGAAGCGGTAAAAACACTTCCCAAACGCCTCTCTGCCGCCTGCACACAACACTAGTGTGAACGTAGCCTAACTCATCTTCAAAACTTACCCAAACAAGCTAAAGATAGAAGCTGATTGAAAACAAAAAAAGTACTGCTCAAATGCCTCAGTAGATAGCTCCAGCCATCTCGATTCAGGTGCTGGTTTGGCTTAGTGAAAGGCTCGGTCCTAGGTCTACAACAAGATAGCGCCTCCCTTCATATTGATAATGCACACCAAGGTCACAAATGTATCAAAATGGCTTCTGCCTGATCTCCACCCATGGAAGAGCACTACACTAACTTTCTTCACCCAATTTAGGGCTTAATCACAGAAGCCTCTAAAATGCATTAGAGAGGGATGTTCTGCCATTAGTGTGGATCATCCTGAAGCCATTTTGAAACAGTTGTGACTGTGGTGTGCATTAACAGTGTACAAGGAGATTCCATCTTTTTTCATAGATATAGAAGCTGGTTGGTTACTACAGATGCTCCAGATTGTGCCTGTTCCAGTTTTAGTAAATTCATCCCAGCGTATTATAAAATCATAGGAGCTGCAATGCTAATAAAAAGTCAGACCATTCAAAACTAATATTCTAGTTTTTGGAATACTAATTCTAATAATGACAAAACAATCTAACCTTTTTGCTACCACTGTTTTAGCAGCATGCTAAAGCAACCAGGAGTTTGTTTTTTCTCTCAGTTTCCATCTATGAAGTAGAAGTGATTTGGGCAGTTTTAGAGCTGCCTGATCACTTCTACATATGTGTGAGCTGTGACCTTCTGGCACTGCATGTATTAAGAGCGGCGTGTAGACAGATGTTGTGTTCCCATTTGTTTGCTGACCTGAAGATGGTGCTGTATCACTTCTTCAGGATGGCAGGAACTCATTGGTAAAAAGTAGTTCTTTATTATGGGCTCCAGAAAGCCATTTTGGGGAAGCTAGTGCCTGTGAGTGGCACTGAAATGCTGTGAAATTTGGGCACCCATTTTGGTGTGGCTGTAATGTGCTCATGATTTTCTAAGGAGTACTCACATGGGAAGTGAGAAGAAAGACAGCATCATCATATAGCAGCATAGAGAAATGCACATGGGCACTTCCTCCAGAGAGTTGCTCTGCACCCCAACTATCTAGGAAGTCTTTTTCTGCATGGAATGTGAAAGGAAGTGGCAGAAACAGTATGTAGTGCTGAACGGGCATATGTGCACACTTTCAACTAGCGAGTGTGTAGGCCTTAGGCATGTAGTTGGACAAGTGTGAACAGAGATCATATTTGAGATGTTATTATACACCAGTAATCTAAGTGTAACCCCCTCCTTGTTAGGATGCTAGGTACATTTAGGTTTTTGGCTGCTTCTGTAGTCAAGAGAGCAGAGATAATTTGGCCTGGTCTGTTCAAGATTTCACAGGCTGGACATTTGATTGCTTCCCCTTGCCTCTAGATGAAGTTTCTAGAGCTTAGGGACGGAGAATTCAAATAACCAACCTGAATAGTGATCAGGGCCTAGCCAATTCTTTGGGAGGTGTGTACAAATGATGGCCTAGGAAGCTGATAAATAGTCTGAAGCCCTGGAGAGATTGTCTCCACAAGCAAGGAGAGAAGCCTTGGATTTTGCTGTTGTTATCTGATCAGAAGGGACATGGAATTGGCTGCAGGACTTCACCAAATGGATCTGGTCTTGAGAAAGATTCTCTGGACCGTGTCCATAGGAGGCTGGAAAGTGGCAGCTGTCCTGGGGACTTGTGAACAATGACCCTCTACTGATTCGTGGTGACTGTGTGCTTTTGAGGATATAAGTGCCAAAAGTTGCTCTGACTGAGACTGTTCTCATAGGGTCTCAAATACTGGCCATTCCCCTGTCTTCAGCAGTGTCCTGGACTGTGAGCATATTGAAGAGTGCTTTCCTTTACTGTGCAAGGTTGCTGAATTTGCACTGGTTACCTACAGCTGTGAAACTGTGCAAGATAAATAGGTGTCATCGAGACTTACCTCATGGTCCCCAACTGGCATTTGACTATTCACCATCCACAATTACTAAAGAGAATACTGCCTGTTAAAGAGACTGGCCTCATGTTCTTCAGCTGTGAGTCTTTAGACTGCTGTGAGATTTGCCTTATGGTCTTCAGCTGTAAGGCCTTAGACTGTCCCATTTTTCAACAAGTGCTAAGGAGTAGATCACATATAACAAAGAGACTTGCCTTATGGTCCCCAGCTGTGAGATTCTAGTCTGATCAGAAAGTCACCTTATGGTCTTCAGCTTTGAGGAGTTGAGACTCAGCGAAAAGATTGTCCTTGGTCATGTGCTAAACATTTTGGAGTATCCCATGCCCCTAAACCCTCTCCTGTTGCAAGTTTTATCAGTGATAAGTCAAAAAAAGACAATTTCTAGACTATTGGAGCCAAAGTAAATGAACTGTTGCTTAGGTAGCTGGTGGCCTCTGTACTGTTTGGGGAAGAAGTATTGTGAGTATTGTGTCTTACAAGCATAAATCTGGCACTTTACCCTATGCTTCGAACAGTTCCTACTATTCTCATGGACACCCAGTTTCCTTACAATTGGATTATGTATACCACCTCGTCAGACTATAATTTTACCACATGTATGGAACTACATTAAACAATATACCTGCTAAGTGTTGTTCAAGTGATCCGCCATGTGTTTGCAACCAATGTTTATTTCCAAATAAAGCATCCTGAAAGCAGGAAGAAACCTCTATGTGTGTGCATTAATGTCTTAGTATATAAAGTGGGCATAATTGCTGCATGGATGCATGCAGTCAGATAATGGCAAGATAAACTCATAACATGCTATTGGTAATCAATGTGGCAACCTAAGAGAGTGTAATTTATAAAGTGTAAAGTGTGGGCAGGTGACCCGGCTGTCTCATGGGCTCCAAGTGCTTGGCTGAACTTTCAAAGTCCTAATATGAACCAAGTTGGAACTGCAAAGCCCTGCTTGACGAGTGATCCATGCATTTGGGGGTTGTTGTGGACTTGAATCAGGGAAATGGTGTGTAAACATCTTAAACTGCCATCCATCACATATTTGCTAGACAGACAGGCCTGCAAAGGCTTAAGCAGATACAGAGAATGGCCTGGTTAGTCATATTTAATGATAGTGCCCCAGCTTTAGGTTTCAGCCACGTGGAGTACCATGAGACCAGCCTAAAAGCTCCTGTAGCTGTGAAGGACTCTCAGTGCTCTCCCTTCACTTCTTTCCCCCTTCTCCAATAACAAAACTTCTTATTTTTTTCACAAAATACAACACATTCTGTGAATAAAAGAGAGGCGGATGAGTTACAGGATCTCCTCCCCCATTCACTGAACGTACTGCATTCTGTGAAAACAATACAAGGAGTTTTAGTGATGGAGCAGGGGGAAGGAAGGTGAAATTAGGAGTCTTTCAGAGCATCCGTGGCTCCTCTTAACCCATGCAGCGCTCAAAGACATTCATAGATGTGAGGAGGATCTGGAATCATTTAAGGAGGGATTTTACTAGTAAGCAGCAGCCAGTAAGATATAGGACACACTTTATTAAAGGTATGTTATATTCCTGATGCTATAAACCATAAACAAATGAACTAAACTAGCCGTATTTGGAAAGTGGTGTAGCATGAAATCCGGATATTTTACCACACAGGTAGCACCTACAGCCAGACATAGAAGTGAATGTCCATGCTTGTACTCAGATATACAGCAAAGCTTTGGGGCACTGTGTAAACATGTGCATATTATGTATTCCGCAAATGAGGAAATTAATTTCTATGGCTGGGCTGGCTGTACACACGATATGTGGCTCTCAGGTAAGGAAAAATGCCAGGATTTTATATTATGCAAATTTTTATTCCTCAATCTGTCCATGTGCATGAGGCCTTTAACATACTGCTAAGAAAACAAGTGCATTTTTTATCATTGACACCATGATAAACATCCTTTGAAAGATGCTATTCTGAGTTTTTTTTCTTAGGTTAAATGCACATTGGAATTTAACAGTCAGTCGCTGCAAAAATGGATAATTATCTGCTAAATCCAGTAAAATCTGCAACTAGCTTGTGAAAAACTAATTTTGCATGGTTGATGAGGGGTCCTGCTAGATACCATTTATAATTTTAAACAATGTAATTTGGCCATGGCCTCTTTGCTAATGTTCAGAACATTTTGCAGACCAGTAATTACATTTAGTACAACTTTTCAAAATTTTGAAATCTCAAGTTTTTCCTAAATTAATTCTCCTTTGTGCCGTGTGTCAAACCCTCAAGGCTGTTTCTATAGCAAATGTTAATCAAAACCACTTAGAATACTCTTTTATAAGAACAGGTGCTTTTAAGACAGCAGTATGTTCAAATATAGCATTTATACACTACCATAGGCACACAGAAATCATGCACATGAAAATGTATTTTTCTCGAGGCTGTGTGACTGTAGGTGATTTTTAATACTTTCAATTAAGAGTTTAAAAAACCCCCAAAAAACTAAAAACTAAAAAATCCCCATTCTTTTATGTTATATATACTGAAAGGTTCATTGGTACTTTAAAAAGCACATAGACTATTTACATAAGTCTCTACCCCATAAGCATATAATCTAATATTGTAAACTAATGTCTTTTTTCCACAGTTGTACAGACTCATACACTTGGCAAATGTAGAAGCGATGTCACTCAGCAGAAGTATTGACACAGAAAAACTGTAAGGACCAGTTCACATATATTGCACTGTAAGGACCAGTTCACATATATTGCACTGTAAGGACCAGTTCACATATATTTTCCCACACTGGAAGAATGCCAATCACTGCCAAGACACACAGAAAACAACTGTTCTCTATATGTCCTATTCACACTGCAAAGCAACCCAAAGCAGTGATCTGCGATAAAATGCAGACACCCTGCATTTTATTGCAGCGTTGCAGGCTGGATCACACATCATTGTACAGCAGAACAGCGCACCTCTCTGATGTACAGTAACATGAAGGAATTGTCACTTTTGTACAATAAAGTTCATAGTGTGTAGGCTGTGTGAACAGGGCCTAATGGGACACTTCACCACTGACCACCAATCAGGGGAGTCCCTAGGGTTGTGGCACCCGATGCGGTAACACTTGGTGACACCCCCTCCGACGAATGGATCAGATCTGGGGATTAAGCATAATGGATCAGACTCCTATCCATTATGCTCCCCAATCCGCAGATCCGATCCATCTTGAGGGAATCGTCAGCTTTGTTTACAACCATTTTGTACAGGTACACCCCGTATAGGTTGCATGCTGACGATCCCCGCAGGATGGTTCGGATCTGCAGATTGAGTATAATGGATCGGTGTCCAATCCATTATGCTTCCCAATTCGCAGATCCAATCCATCCTGCGGGAATTGTCGGCTTTATTTACAACTTACCTTTTCATGGAGCGGGTCCGGTGTCACCCCGTACCTGCCTCGGGACGCCACTGCCACCAATGTAATGGGCACTTTGCCACTGGCTACTGACATATTGAGGCACTTATCTACTGACCATCAACCCAAGGTGGCCCAACACTAACCAACAAAGCAGAAGGCCACACCCTCACTGACCATCAATAAGAGTGCAGGAGTTGCACTTCTCCACTAGCCACCAATTTAAGAGGAAACTATACAACTGCAAAAGTAGTGCTTTCCCACAGACTGTCAATTTAAGGAGTGTTATATATTGGGGAGTATTGCTTAAGTGTAGTAGTGGCATGCTCTCAGTGAGTTCATGCTGGCCAGAAACTAAGTTCCAGGACTTGATGGCCCAGTTTTATTCAAAATGAAAGTAAACATTCAGCAAAATAAACAGTTGCCTAGCAGGGGTTTTCACCATCACTTCAAATATGAAAATAATATTACTCAGCCTCCTGGCTCTCTCTGGCAGTGCCACTGCTGCTCAGGCCCCAGGCCTAGGCTTTTGGTCTGGTCCCACAAACCAACTCGCCTGTGGTTACATACAACTTTCACAGTTCTTTCTGCACATTCATTGGGTTCATGATGCAGACATTCACAATTCTGGCTGCTCCCTTGTAGCCCTAGGGAGGGGTGGAGCCCAAAACTATTGTCAAGTCCTTGATTATAATAGGTGTGGTCAACCACACACTCAGACTGCTGGTCTCCGGCAAGACCCGGATCCAGGATTAGAGTCTTCTTCCCTCACAAAGGTCTTTGAAGCCTCTGGACTCCAGACCCTGATCTGGGAATCACAAAACCAAAAAAAGATGAAAAATCAACATTCTGCACTCAGAACCAAATTATCTGGAGTCCCTCAAACTGTGTCCTTGAGAATCCTGTGTGTCTTTTACCACTTTATCAATAGTGGCAGGACCTAGCACTGTCAGAAGAGGCACTACACCCCTGAAAACCAATGTAAAAGGACATTGCTTACCTAGCCACCAATGTAGGATACAGAACATTGATAACTCTTTAGAGTCCATAATCCATGTATATGCTGTACATTATACATTATAGTTGGGCTGCACATTATTGAGTCCTGACTGCTGCAGTATGCAAGTTGAGCTGTACATTACATATTTCTGACCAAAGGATTAATTATCACAACTGTTGCTGATTGAGTAGTAGTCCTATTTTCTATTTTAATGAAGTTCCTCTTCAACCCCTTCCCACCAGCGCCTCCCAACCCTTTAAGAAGTTTCAGATACCAGGAGGCGGAGGCAAGCATTTCCATCATATGACAGTCGTTTATTGCCTGTAACAGCAGTCACATGGTCAGAAAGATCCTGATTGCCAGTAGAGATCGGGTGCTTTCCGCTACAAGCCAGTAACTGTTCCGGGAGAGCACAGGGCACCCGCTTTTGGCACTGCATTGTTTAATGGAAGATATGATCAGCAAATGGATTATTCCTCCAGATACAGGACTCTTCCCACCAACTATGGGTAAGATTGGCAGCGACAGGGAACAAATGAAGCTCTCATCACAGTGCCCTATATCTGGAGTAATAAATCAGCTTGGAAAGAAAAATAATTGTGTTACAAATAATAGCAAGTACGCTCCTAGATAAACCGTGCCTGTGCAGGATGCAGATGGAACTCCTTGGTGAGAAAGAAACTAAGGGCTGTGACGCCAACTTCATGCAGGATAGAAGTAGATAAAGATAGGATATGAGGGGATAGCCAAATGTAGGAGGGTTCCTAATGGTAATTACTGAAAATGTCTAAAAGCTGTAATGAGTCCTTGACATATGAAGAAAAAGATTGCCCCATGGGCTGTTGGAAACAATCAATGCATTCATAAACAATGTTCTTGCTATTGTTTGAAATACAATTATTTTTCATTCCAAGGTGATTTTTTCCTCCAGATACGGGGCACAGAGATGGGAGCTTTATTTGCTCCTTGTTACACCAATCTTAGCTTCAATTGGTGGGAAGAGTCCCGTATCTGGAGGAACAATCTGTTTGACATCCATATCATCCTTTACGGATGATATATTGATGATATTATCGGGATGTGGGATGGCCCCCCTTGTTGGGCAAATTATTTCCAAGACTCATTTCAAACCCGCCTAGGGCAACTTTTATCTTCATTCCCATAGTTGCCATCACTCAAGGTGGATAACCAACATGCCTAAAGGACATTTTGGTCATCTCCACTTGATCAGGATTATTTTTCCCAAGGTCAGATCCTCAAAGATAGATTTCTGGAAAATATTTTCGAAGTCACCTTAGTTGAACAATATTTTAAAACATGAGCCACTAGCCAGATCAGAGCTGTTCAAATACAGACCACCCCAGGGTCAGGACATTACATTTTAACCCAGTTTCACTCCTGTTTCAAACAGATGGAGAAGGTTATTGTCCAACATTGGGGAATCCTTTTGATGAACCTCAAGTTGGGGTTGGCTCTCCCAAACAGACCTAAATTTATGTATAGAAGGGCTCCCAATGTCAGAAACAGGGTTGCCCCTAGCAAATTGGTGAAAACCATAGTTGGCAAAGAACAGGGACTGTCCCGTCGCTGAGTGGTGGGCGTTGTTGTACGTGAATTCCGCTAGGGGGAGAAGTGGCATCCAGTCATCTTGAGTAAACAAAGTGTAGCATCTCAAGTATTGCTCCAGGGTCTGATTGGTCCTTTCGGTTTGACCGTTAGTTTGAGGGTGGAATGCAGAGGAGAGGGACAATTTGATGTCCAGGGCTTTGCACAGTGCTCTCCAAAATCTTGACGTGAACTGGACCCCCCCGGTCCGAGACAATGTCTTCGGGGACCCCATGCAGCCTTACTACCTCACGAATGAAGACTCGCGCAGTCTCGGCTGCCGAGGGGGTTTTCTTCAACGGGATGAAGTGGGCCATCTTGGACAAGCGGTCCACGACCACCAGGATTGCCGTGTGGTCTAGTGATGGCGGAAGCTCGACTAAAAAGTCTAACGAGATCTTTTGCCAAGGCCATTCAGGAATCGGTAAGGGTCGCAGCAGACCCCAAACTTTGTTTCTTGATGGCTTGTTCTTTTGGCAGGTGATACAGGACCTTACATAGCCCTTACAATCTTTAGCCATGTCCGGCCACCAGAAGGAGCGTCGGAGAAGTTCCAGGGTCTTTTCTGGGCCAAAGTGCCCCGCCATCGGGTGGTCATGGCAATGCCCCAAGACCAGGGTTTGGGCTTCCTCCGGCACCACAATCCGATCTTCCCTCCATAGGAGTCCCCCCTTGTTCTGGAGGAGACCTCCAGCTGGGGTAGAGACTGTTGTGGATGCCTCCATTATCTTGGAACGAAGGTCTGACTGAAGGGCCAAAAAGTTACCCGAGGACAGGATGGTGTTGGGTACTGGGATCTCCTTGGCGTCCTCGTACATACGTGATAACGCATCTGGCTTAGTGTTCTTTGATCCAGGCTGGTACGTAATGTGGAAGTTGAATCTAGAAAAGAATAGTGCCCATCTTGCCTGTCGCGGGCGTAGACGCTTGGCGGTTCTCAGATATTCCAGGTTTTTGTGGTCAGTAAATATTAAGATGGGGTGCACAGCACCTTCCAGCAGGTACCTCCATTCCTCTAACGCCGTTTTGATCGCCAGTAGCTCTCGATCACCGATATCATAATTCTTCTCCGCTGGCATAAGCTTCCGTGAGAAGAATGCTACAGAATGGAGCAATTCCTTGGTGCCTTTCCGCTGGGAGAGGATGGAACCTACTGCATTCTCCGATGCATCCACCTCCAGGATGTAGGGCAGGGCGGCGTCTAAGTGACCCAAAATGGGTGCCGAGGTGAACAGCTTCTTCAAGGCTTCAAAAGCTTCCTGAGCCTCTGGTGTCCATCTGAACCGGGTTCCCAGCTTGGTTAGCTGAGTAATGGGGGAGACCAGACCCGAGAAGTTCTTGATGAACTTCCGGTAAAAATTTGCAAAACCAATAAATCGTTGGACGCCTTTCCTGTCCGTGGGTTCAGGCCAATCCAGTATTGCAGCGACTTTCTGAGGATCCATCGCGACCCCCGCGGTGGAGATAATCAGGCCCAAGAAAGTAATGCTGGATTGTTCGAAACAACATTTCTCTGCCTTGGCGTACAACCCATGCTGCCGCAATCGCCCCAATACCCTCGCTACATGTATTCTGTGTTCCCCCAAAGAAGGAGAGAAAATCAAAATGTCGTCTAAATAGACGATAACAAAGACATCCAGGAAGTCCCTAAAAATATCATTCACAAAGTGTTGAAAAGTGGTCGGAGCATTGCACAACCCGAACGGCATGACCAAATATTCAAAGTGGCCGAAGCGGGTGCGGAAGGCCGTCTTCCACTCGTCCCCCTCCCTTATGCGAACCAAGTTGTACGCTCCCCTCAAATCCAGCTTTGTAAAAACCACTGCTGTTTTTAAACTTTGGAATAACTCCGGTACTAACGGCAGTGGGTAACGGTTCTTTATCGTGACCCTGTTCAACTCCCTGTAATCGATACACGACCATAAGGTTTTGTCCTTCTTTTCAACAAAGAAAATTCCCGCCCCCGCCGGTGAAGTGGAGGGGCAGATGAACCCCTTCTGGAGGCTGTCCTCAATATATTCCTTCAGGGCCCCCAATTCGAGCTCTGAAAGGGGGAAGATTCGCCCAAAAGGAATTTCTGAACCGGGTAACAGGTCAACGGGACAGTCATAAGGGCGGTGGGGGGGTAGAGTATCGGCTCCCCGTTTGCTGAACACATCTAGAAACTCATGGTAGGCTGCAGGGATTACTTGTTTTAATTCGGCTTCCCCCTCAGTGCACAGGAGGATTTGGGGGACCCCCGGGCCCGAAGTGCGGCAGTATACCCGACAGTATGGGGAAGGGAACGAGATTACTCCGGTCTCCCAGTCAATTTGGGGGTTATGGGCCCGTAACCATGGGAGCCCCAAAATGACTGGGAAGAGGGGTGAAGCTATAGCATCCAGGCGGAGCAGTTCCTGGTGCTGGCCGGCAATGACAGTGGCGATGGAGGGGGTTTCCTGGTTCACTACCCCTGATTTTATCCGGGAACCGTCGGCCAAATAAATATTGAACCCCTTCTGTTTCAATTGGAGAGGAATAGCCTGCTGGTGAGCAAAATTAATGTCCAAGAAGCAGCTGCATGCCCCCGAATCAACTATGGCTGATACTTCCATGGTCCTTTCCGGAAGCTGAAAGGAAAGGGGCACCACTAAGTATTGGGATGGACTAACATTGCCAATGGACAAGGAAGAAGAAGTGCACTTACTCAGTTTCTGCGGGCAGGATCGTACCATACGACCAGCTTCACCACAGTAGAGGCACAGGTTCTGGGATCGTCTGCGCTGGTGTTCCTCTGGAGATAGTTTAGGCCCTGCCAGGCCGAGTTGCATGGGTTCAGGGATATCTCCAGGTGGCCGGTTCTGGATGTTTGGCCTAGGTGCTTGACTGGGACCCTGAAATGACCCCCAGGGATTTCCATGACCCTGGCCGGACCTCTCAAACCTGCGTTCCCGCAGTCTACAGTCAATCTTAATAGTCAGCGCAATTAAGTCCTCTAAAGTCTCAGGCACCTCCACCCGGGCGAGCTCATCTTTCAGGCCTTCTGATAGGCCTATACGGAACTGATGCAGGAGTGCAAACTCGTTCCAGCGTGTCCCCCCCATCCAGCGCCTAAATTCAGACGCGTATTCCTCCGCCGCTCAGCGGCCTTGCCGGAGCGTGTACAAAGTAGCTTCAGCAGAAGCTGCTCGCTGTGGGTCATCGTATAGGATGGCCATTGCGTCATAAAAATTGTCAACCGAACTAAGGTGAGGGTCATTTTTTCCCTGCAGTCGGTGGGCCCAGTCTTGGGGTTCACCCTGCAGGAGGGAGATGACGAACCCCACCTTCACGGATTCAGTCACAAAGGTTCGTGGTTGCAACTCAAAATAGAGAAGACAGGACTCACGGAACGACCTGAAGCGTGTGCGGTCCCCGTGGAAACGTTCCGGTAAGGGTACTCGGGGTTCGGCCACCGGGAGTGGTGCGGATGCCCCAGAAACCGGCACAGGGGCTGCTACGGCCGGGGGTGTGGGGACCGCGACCTGTGGGGCAGGAACGGATATAGTGCAGGTCTGGAATTGATTCTCAATCTGCTGACATCTGTCCTGCAGGGCCGATATGGCCTGTGTCAAGTTAGACAGGTGCCTGCAGATCTCCTCAAGCGGCGAGGGCCCTCCTCTAGACTCAGTCATGGCCTTCTGGTACTGTAAGGGACCGCCTGGCGGTACCACTAGCTCTCCACTGAATAGGCGTCCCCAGCGCACGGAGTCTAAGTCCCAGGGTGCTTGTTCACCAGGGCCCCTGATGCTGGGGATGGACTTGGAGCCCCCTGAGACCAGGTCGTGGCTACTGGGTGCGTCCGTCAGTGGTAGTGGTATGTGCCAAGGGCTCCCACGGGGAAGAGTCTGATATGAGGAGGTCAGCAGACCCCACTGCACGGGATGGATGGATGGAAGGATGGATGGATGAGCAAGGTCAGACGGGCCGGGTCGGTAACAGAGAGGACGGCAAGGTACAAGGCAGCGGGCATAGAATGGTCGGGTCACACGCCAGGTCAGCAACAGCAGGTCAAATCCAATAGGGGGCATCCAGGAGAGAGGTCAGGCAAAGCAAGGGTCAGGGCAGGAGAAATACAGCAAGGTCAAAGCACAATCCGGGTCAGCAACTTACAATTCACAGGTTCGCAGATACAGGATACAGGTAAGACCAGAAGGCACTGAATGACAGCTCAGGATCGTTTAAATATCCCGCCCTGCGCTGCCATTGGTGCCCAGCAGGCGGCCGCGGCTTCTACTGCGCATGTGCGAACTCGAACGCCGCGGCCGGCCCGGACCTAATGCTCGAGTCCCTGCACAGGGCGGCACACTGCGCCTGCACCGGGACCATCGCGGCGGGGATCGAGGGGATCCCTGACAGGAGCAATCAAACAATCAGATTCCAAACTCTCCACCATGGCAAAGACCAAAGAGCTGTCCAAGGATGTCAAGGACAAGATTGTAGACCTACAGAAGGCTGGACTGGGCTACCAAACTATCGCCAAGCAGCTTGGTGGCAAAATCCATGCAAAACTTTATTCTTGGCACTTCTAAGGCTTCTTAGAGCAGCTGTTCAGTTTATGGTCTGTCTGGAAGCAGCAGCTCCTGCACCTCTGGAACCCTCCTGGGGAGAAGTAACCCTGCTCTCCAGTGTCTCAGACTTTTTATCCACATTCTCCCACAGCTCCCTACTGGAGACTTCTGTTCTAGGGATAGGCTGAAACCCGATAATTATTCAGGCTGGTTGATTTGAATCTCCAACCCCTAAGCTCTGGAAACGTCTTCCAGAGGCAGGGGGGAGTAATTAAACTCCAAGCTTATGAGATCCTGAACAGGCCAGAACAAACAATTACTGCTCCCTTGATTACAGGAGGAGCCAAAGCTAAATTTGCCTAGCAAGTTACACTAGGGGGGGGCTACACTTCTCTAAGTGGACTTAAACTGGCTTAGAATATTCCAACACATTTAAATAGGCATATATACAGTAAGTTACAGGGAGGGGAATTTACTATGACATGGGCAGGCAGAATCAAGAACAGTTGTACATGGCAACCAGTTTCTAGCTTTCTCTTTCAAAGCTTAAGTGCTCATTTACAATTGCGATTGGGTAAAACCTCGCGACTGAGCTACATTTTACTGCCCCCTCAACCACTCCCTCTTTTGCTGTGGAGGAAGTGGGCAAGGTGTACACATGCTGTGACCGCAATACTTTGTTTCGTGGCAGAAATCATATCCCCTGTTGCGCTCAGGTGGTGGTTGAATAGGGCCATGCTGCAACCCCACGCACGGTTGCATCACAGTTTCCCAGTATTTATTGGGTTAAAAAGGCATAAGGAGGCGTTACAATACCATAGTAGATAACAAACACAAAATCTCCAGCGCTTGGGAGTGGGCCCAAAGATAATAGTTGACTTTCTTGGATAAGTCTTGCTGCCCTCATAAGACTGGGGAAGTCTGGGAACACTGTAACCATAAAGCATAACAGAGGGCGGGCTGACCTAGTGCATTATCCTTAAAACATCATTTTTATGTTCCCCGCAACTCCATGGGGATCCAGGAAACAGTCTTGTTGGCTCTGAGGAAGAAGCAAGTCCTCAAAACGCATTAGCCTGTTGCATGTCTAATTGTCCTGTCAAGTGATATGACAAATTGTGGACTGGATGCTCTTTTTATATGATGAGTTTTTGATGCATTTGTTATTTTGTGAGTATAATACCACCTTTATATGAAATAAAAATTATGTTTTAAGGATAATGCACTAGGCCAGTGAGCCTTCTGTTTTGCTTTATGGTTACTATGCCTCCTCACTGCCTGTCTATTGCTCTCTGAAGAGCAATAGGAACACGGATCCCTCTCAAACAGCAAAGTAAAATGCAAACAAGCCATAACTGGACAGGCTGACACTAGAACCGATTATTTACTTACAATTATGCAAGAAAAAAATTCCCCTTTGCCATCTATAAGCACAGGCTTACTGTGCCTAATCCTAATGGTATATCAATTCCTGGTAATATTTTTGAAAATGCATGTATTTAAAGGATAAGTTCACCTTTTAATAAAAAATATTAAATGCACATTTTTTGCAAGTAAAACAAATGTGCATTTATTATTTTTGTCTGCAGGAGCCTGGAAAGCATTGCAACACCAATCAGCAGATCGCTGGTGCCATGCAGGCTTCCTGCAGATCTGTCAGGATACCTGCTTGCCTATATGGGATGTAAAAGCAAGCAGATATACTGACAGGAAGATTCAATGAACTACCACAAAGCTCCACAGCACCTTGGTAGTTCATGGAGAACTACAAGCCGACAACCATTAAGGCTGTTGGGACTTGAGGTTTGTCATTCACAGAGAAATGACAGAGGACAGAGTGGGTGGGCAGAGCCTCGCACAGCTATGTGTTTTTTAAATATTTGACAGCTAGTGGGAGTGGGGGGATCCCCCGTTAGCTGTCAAATCGGGGGATCAACAGGGATCGGGGGCTGGTGCTTTCATAACATGTTACATGTTACACCCTGAATATGGGTGTAACATGTTATGAACGGTGAACTTATCCTTTAGCCTTTAGGCAGTTTGATTTCATCTGTTTCTGCAGTGCTTTTTGTGGTGCAAGTTGCATTTTTGCACATGAGTTTTTGGCACGTTTTTGATCCGCTTAGCATTATTTTCCAACTTGTTGCTGGGCAGAATAAAATGCAAAATGCATGATAGAAGCAAAAATGCAATGTTTTGCATTTAAAAAAGTCCCTATTTCCAAAAAACGCACCAGGTTAAAACGTGAACCTGTCCCATAGGAAATCATGTTAAATGGACTGCTGTGCATTTCTGAAATATGCAAAACACAGTGGAAAACGCATTGGTGTGAACCTAGACTTAAAGTTGAATTCCAGGTATGGATTTTACTGCATATTTACCTTGGCCCAGCTTGGACCCATGTAAGTATAAATAATTCCATATCGATGGGACTGCTATAGCAGAGAGGAATCTATGTCTTCTGGATCCTGGGCATTATTCACAGAGTGTATTTTTTGGCTTCATAATATCTATCTATAATGGGGGTCAGAAACTCATAAATTGCGATCTACCAGTAGATTGTGGCCAGGTGACTGGTAGATCACGGTCTGAGCTTGCTGACCCACCATCCCAGAGCATCAGAGTGCCATGCAGAGGGACTACTTGTAAAGTTTGAGATGTAGTAGGGAGCAAGAGCCACATAGGTCAATACCTCCTCTGTAGTGCCGGCTCATGTCCCCTGCGGAGTGATACCAACTGGACTCCACCTCTTATCCCGGCTAGTGGTCTCCAGAGTGGTGCCAGAAGCAGGAAAGAAGAGATCTTCAGGTTAGTGTGAAGCAATACACTGGGCATATTAGTATAGAGCTGCTTTCACACTGATGTGCTGCGGTTTACCCACACCACAAGTGCAGTGCAGTGTACCTGCAGGTTTTCTGTGCTTATCCGTGGACTTCTATTATATCCTGCGTGTTTGGTGCACTTTCTGAAAGCGCACCAAAACTCCTGAATGCAACAGAAAGGGTTAATTTGCAGTTTCAGTTTGGGGGTGGTAAAACCATATAGTTAAGACATGTTTTTACCAACCATATCCTCTTTAGCTGCAATGGCCAGGGGTGTAAACATGCCGCAGCAGGAGTTATATGCCCTGTGGTGGGTGTAGCACCTGCCTAGCATGACCCATTCAAGTAAATGAGGCCAATCTGCAAGTGTTATGAAACCCTGGCATTACATGTTCAGATTTCCCACTGCCTGCTTTAACCCCTTGGACCCTGTGGAAGCATGCAGTTGTGGAGCACTTGCAGAGTAACCTCAGTTACTTGAATGGGTTATGATGCCACCAAAAGCAACAGGGGGTGTAATTCCTGCTGTGGCACATGTATACCTTTGGCTGCTGCCTCAGCAACTAAAGGGGGTAGGGACTGGGGGCGGTAAAACTGTGACTCAACTGCAGGGTTTTCCAAATCCTCAACTTTACGTGTGAATAAGCCCTAAGGGTGCAGCTACAGAATGGGCTTATTCACAAGTTCAGCAGGCACTGCTGCTTCTCTAAAAAGTGATCCAAGTAGGTTTGACAGGTGGTGAGGAGGCGATATGTTCCCTCTTCGCCGCCTTATTTAAACCCACGATTGTCATGCAATGCACGTGACTGCCGGCAATGATAGGTTTATATCAGGTGTGAGAAGGTGACACTGTGCCCGGTGATCTTTGACTTCTCCCATGTAGTTCAGGTAGATCTCCACCTCTTTAAAGCGGAGCTCCACCCAAAAGGGGAAGCTCCGCTTTAAGTCTTTGTCTCCTGCTCCCCATTAAGGATAGGCACCTTTGGGGAGCGGGTACCCGAATTTGAATGGTATCCGCTCCCACTTCCGCTGCGATCGCCTCGGCGATCGGAAGCAGAAGTTGTCCTCCTCCCCTCCCTCCCCATAGCCTTCTGGGACATGTGACAGGCCCCAGAAGACTACGGAGCCATTCACAAAGCGCAGTGCTTCTCGCACTTCTCGTCACAGCTTGGAAAGTAAATAGTAGAAAAAGGTGAGCGCTGACAATAATGGGAAGCAGCGAGCACAAAGGGCAGGTAACAATCCCCAAAATTGAATATGTGTAAGCCGTGTACCAGGGTGGGCTCCCCAGGATACAGTGAAGTCACGAACGAGGAAGGCAACCCTAACACCAGCTTTTGCCACAACAGAATTTTACTTAGATGTGGCAAATAAACACAACCACAAATGCTGGAAACATACAATAAATTTACATACACCCAGCCCAAAGGCTGAGACCCTTGTGCTGCACAGCACGACGCCTTCTGATGGATGAAGGTAGAAAGTGAAGTAATTTACCTACTGGCGGGTACAACTAAGCTGCCACACCTTACCTGTTATTACCCTAAAAGAGCAGGAATCAGTGTATGGGTGTATGGTATGGGCTAGCCTGCGGTGCAGCACAGATTCCCCCTCCCATAACTAGTCCTGTAGCACATGCCTGAGTATTCCTTCTGAGCAAAACGCCAGTCTGGCTTGAGTTTGTGGGATTTTATCAGCTCTCCAATGTGAAATGTCAATTTAAGTTGTGGAGTCCTTCCAATGATCAGTAACAACACTTGTGGCCTGACACAAACAGAGACCCTAACTAACTAACTATAGGCCTGTCTCAGTCTCTGGAGGCGCCAACACTGAAATGAGGTGCGTGCACGATCTTACCGACCCGGGTCTGCCTTGCATCCGCTGGTGACTCAGAACAGAACAAATGTCTCTCCAACAAGCATGCGATCTCATAAGCCTTCCTGGCAGCGATCTTCCTTTCTCTGAACAGGATCAGCGTCTTGAACACCATCAGCTTCACTAGCTGCAGTTCTCAAACCTGGATGCCAACAGATTCTCTGCTCACGTGGCTCTTTTCCTTCACCATCATCAAAACATGGCTGCAGTCTCTCTTCCTGTTCACTGAGCTCCCATGTGTAAAACCCCACCCCTTCCTGAATATAGAAATATCTATGCAGCCTGAGGCTGTGTTAGAAAAACAGTGACATCTTGTGGCTAAATCGCAGAATGTCAGTAAAACATTTCAATACATTTAATTCACAATGAGAGCTGTTTCCCCATCTCACATATGTAAACAAGTGCAGTGCTAAAGGTAATAAAATGAAACAAAGTGCATCACATAAAAGATATATCAATATATGCTAGAACAGAAAAACAAAGTGCATCGTGTAAGAGTGCAGAAAATGATCCGTAAATCACATGTTAAAATGGAACAATGAATGCATCAAAAACTGAATGGGTAATGTGGAACAACAAAGTGCATCAAATAAAAGTGCAAAAACAGTCAAGAGAATATACTTCAATATATAAATATAAAGTGCCCCATAAATGCATAGGTAATGTGATAATGTCCATAGCATTGCGTAATATCAAATGCAATATAAATAAAAATAGTAAATAAATAGCAGAATATTATGGGTAATAAAACTAATAATGTCCATGATAGGGTGTGATCCAAATGTCTGTTAGATAATAAGGTGCAGCAAACTGAAGTGCTGGGTGTGAACGTGATAGCAATCACACAGTGGGATCCCCCACCTCTAATAGATGTACACTCACCAGAATGAAACTGGTAACAGCATTTCAAGCATAACACATCTTGAGGTAGGCGGCAGCCAAGAGGTTAGGATGGACTGTCATTTAGGGCTTTGGACTGCAGACATGGTACAGGCAGGGGCGTATTTACCGCGAGGCAAACAAGGCGTTTGCCTAGGGTGGCAATTTTTAGGGGGGGCAGCAGTGCCCCCCAGAAAATGGGACCTTTTGAGCAGCGGCGGGACAGGAAGATTGATGTGGTGGGGCATGGGGGAGGGCAGTTGCAGAGCGACAGTCGTGTACCTCTCCCTCCAGCAGCTGACGAGCCAGGACCTGGGGAACACCTGGAGCAGGGAGAGGAGAAGTGTCGGAGATGAAAGAGCCTGGAGGAGGGGAGCTGTGCTGTCCTCTGTGGGCTCTCCCTCCTGTCATCCATCCAGTACATTACATTGACAATGATCACTGACAGATCATATGGGAATGCACACAGCTCCCCCCCCTTCCTGCTGCACAGAGATCAGCAGCCCTTGGAAAGGGGGTGTGTGCAGGGGCGGACTGACCATTTGGAAACTCGGGCACTGCCTGAGGGCACGGGGTCAGTATGGGGCCCCATGAGATGCCTCTGGTACCTTTTTCATAGGCTTTTTTGAGTTTGGGCAAGGACACAGGGGCCCCATGATCCCCTATTGCCCAGGGGCCCCATGAGTTGTCAGTCCGCCCCTGGGTGTGTGTGATCCCATACGATCTGAGTAAGAGGGGGGGGGGGAAGAGAAGGAAGAGATAGAGAGAGGAGAGAGAGAATGATAGGGAGAAGGAAGAGAGAAGAGAGGGAGAGAGAGAGAGAAAGGGGGCAAAGGCGGGAGGGAGATAGAGGGGGAGAGAAAGAGGGGGGGAGAGAGAGGGGGGAGAGAGATAGGGGGAAGGGAAAGAGAGAGGGGAAAAGAGAGGGGGGAAAGAGAGAGAGGGACAAATAGAGAGGGGGAGAGACAGAGGGAGAAAGAGAGATAGAGGGGGGGGGAGAGGGGGAAGAGAGAGAGGGAGAAAGAGAGGGGGGAGAGAGAGGGGGGAAAGAGAGAGAGGGAGAAAGAGAGAGTGAGGGAGGAAGAGAGAGAGGGAAGGAGAGAGAGCGAAAGAAAGAAAGAAAGAAAGAAAGAGTGGGGGGAAGGGAGAGAGAGAGGGGGAAAGGGGGAGAGGGAGTGGGGGGAAGGGAGAGAGAGTGGGAAAGAGAGAGAGAGAGGGGAACGGGAGATAGAGGGGGAGAAAGAGAGAGAGGGGAAGAGAGAGAAAGAGGAGGGGGGAGGGGGAGAGAGAGAGGGGGGGCGAGAGAGAGAAAGGGAAGAGAGAGGGGGGAGGCAAGAGAGAGAGAGAATTATATATACACACACACTTATTGAACTCTCGCTCTCTCATTGGCTGGGGGGGGGTCGCAAAATTTTTGTGTTGCCTAGGCCAGCACAAAATCTAAATACACTACTGGGCACAGGAGATGGTCAGAGACTCATGTACTCAGTGCTCTGGGTGTCACAGCCGGGTGCCCACACTAAAGATGCCGACACCAGGGAGAGAAGATGGCCAGTGAAACCAGCCGTGGTGAGGACACCACGGGACAGAGGGACAGGTAAGTGGCTGTATATTAAAAGTCAGCAGCTACAGTTTTTGTAGCTGCTTTTTTTTTTTTTTTCTTCAGGTGTAACTCCACTTTAAATTTGCCTAGCCCTGATCTATAAGAACTGCAGAATGTTTGGAGTCGCTTAGTAAAATGCAGAGCAGTGAAATGTAGCATATCTAGGAACAGGGAGTCTCCTACGTGTGATCTCATGTAAAAATCACCTTTATTCTACTACGGATCATAATGTGAGATGCAGACACAAGATCCATGGCACAAATACAGTAGCAGGAGGGAATCACCTGCAGTTACCAGCTTTCATTTTTAAAACATGCGTTGTCCTAACCACAGGAATTCATAGCCATCCTTCCGGGAAGGACTGTTTCTTGCTTTGAAGACAGTTAATCTTCACTTTCCCACGCTCAAAGGTTAATAAATCCAGTTTCGATTAGTCATTTAGGCTAGGTTTCTATTATCATGGCAACCATTGAACCTTATCCGCACTCAAACAATGATCAGTGGAATTCCTCACATTCTTATAATAACACTAAAGACAGATAAACAGTAGTCAAATGTCATGAAAATTATGTACTGCGTAGTCACAAATGACTGCCCGGAATGTATTTTCTCCTCTAATTATCAGATGAGATTGTATGTGAGAGTGTTTTCACTTTTAGTAGGCTAATAATTATAACTTTTATTGAAATGAAGCCATTCAAGAAGTCTTTATATTTGTTTTCAAGGTTCTTGTAAGAACTGAAAGTAGAATTCACTTTGCATTTAAAAAACGAATTACATTTTTGTAAATTACATCATAATATTAATAAAGGACATATGATATCATTAATAAGCAAACACAGCCAACACTAGACTTTGAACAGTATGTAAACCATGTACTTGTATGAAAAAGTATCCTGTCCTCTTTGTATTTCTTCCTTTGTGTGAAATCCTCGGTGTTCCTGCCAGTCCCCCTGCTTTCCTATTAAAGCAGTGACTACACTAGGCAGGAGAGCACAGTGTGCTGTTTTGGGAACTCAGCCTGCTCAAAGATCAGACTTCTGCTCACCCCCTCTCCCCCAGCACAGCCATTCACTGGGAAGATCAGTGAACTGCTGTTCCTCCCCCCACAATTCTGTTTTCAGCTGAATAAGGAGCTTAGAGGATATGTGATCACTTACAGTATAAAATGAGAAACAAAAGGTATATAAAATTATTTTTATATCTCTACACAAATGTTTTGCTTTTCATTTCTATTTTAAACTGAATGGATTCTTTTACAAGGTGAGGGTTTAAATATACAGGCGTTCCTCGGTTTACAAACACCTAAGTTAACGTAATTTTCGGTTTACGAATGAAAATCCATTGAAAATAATGCCTCGGTTTACAAATTTTTTTTCGCAATACGAATAAATTAATTGGTTTTCAATGCATTTACAATTTTTTTTTATCATGTCCCTGTACAGTACTATGCCTTTAAAGTGCATTTTATAAGCTTTGAACAGATAAGACTTTTTTTTTACTTTTTTCTGACCTCCAGAAAGGATTAATTGGTTTTCAATGCATTTACAAATTTTTTTTTAACCATGTCCCTTTATGCCTTTAAAGTGCACTTTATAAAGAGTTTTGAACAGATAAAATACTTTTTTTTTTTACTTTTTCTGACCTCCGGAACAGATTAATTGGTTTTCAATGCATTCCTATGGGAAACCACGTTTCGGTTTACAAATTTTTCGAAATACGAAAAGTCCCGCAGAACAAATTAAATTTGTAAACCGAGGTACGCCTGTACTGTAGTGAGGGAATATGGAGGCTGCCATTGCTGACTTTCGTCTGAAAATTCTAGTTGTCTCATTCTCTTCTCAATAAATTCCATGTCACTGTGGTCTGAAATAATCTTGCAGCTAGAAACGTATTAAGTGGAAGTAAACCCACTTTTGTATCTTTTGCCTACAGGTAAGATTACAATAAAGCTTACCTGTAGGTAAAATGAATATCTCCTAAATGTGCACCGTTTAGATATTCACTCTTTTTGTCCGCTGGCGCTTGCACTCTAAAGGACACTGTGCCGTGTCCGGAGTCTCCTGCACGCATGCATGGGAGTGACTTCAGTGTGGCTCGGCCAGTCAGATGGCTGGAGCTTGCGAACCCGGGAGGAAGACCAAGTGAAGATAGAAGCCTGTGCAGCGGTGACACTGCACCGCTGGAGGGCTTCGTTTTAAGGTAAGTCCTGAATAATGTGCTAGTATGCCTCTGATGGAAGCCTCTGCAGCAGTGACACTGCACCGCTGAAGGGCTTCGTTTTAAGGTAAGTCCTGCATAATTGTTTTTCAGGATGTGGCACTAGGAAGCTTTATGGTATTTTTTGTCCTGCATAATGTGCCAGCACATTATGACATTACCTTCCAGGGGATTTTTTTTTATTTTTTTTGTCTCAAGCTGCAGTTAACTACCGCTTTAGTGTAGAACTGAACTTGAAATAAGGACCACAAACTGAAAAGACTATTTAATTAATCTTTAGTATTCAACACAATCTCACCCATCCATTCATGTCTCCATGTTTTATTTTGTTGAGAAATCAATTCAGAAAACACCCCTAGCATTTCTAGCTACAACCATCTTAAGTAAGGGTAGATGATTCATGTAGCATTTACTTCCTGGAATCAATCTGCCCTTAGCTCAGGCATGCAGGCAGGAGGGTGTGCTTAGCTTAACCTCCCTGGCGGTATGATTCTTTCCGATTTTTGGTGCTGAAAGCGGTACATTTTTTTGCATGGAAATATGTAGTTTTTTTATTGTAGGCCTGTAATTTTTAGGAATAACTCACTGAAATCTGTCCGAACAAGAGTCTAGTAAACATCCCGGGTATGATAAAACTTGAAACACGAAATCATAAATTATAATTTAATAAATAATCATAAAAAATAATAACATAATAATAATACATTTAATTCAATAATATAATCAAACCAAAAACTCTGAAATGTGAAATATAGCGCCAGGTTCGCACATTGCTGAGCAAAGTCGCAAAATCGTTTTCAGTGTCTGATGACGAATTTCCCCACAAATCATTATCACTCAATTCTGCAAGTGGTTCTGATTTACTATCGCTGTTCTCCTAGCTGATCTAAACCGCTTTTGACCTAAAGGGACACTTTTTGGACGCCATGGACATTTCTAAGTTTCCAGGCAGAAAGAACAGACAAAATGCAGGCAGGGCGCAGGACAAAGCATTAGGGACAAGATGTATGTGAAATTGGTTGAGACAGCACTGTTTTTTTGTAAAATGTAAAAAAAAAAAAAAAGACATTTTTAAAAATTTTTAAATTTCCCGCCACCAGCGGCGCCCATACGTCCCGACGTCACATTGACAGGACACAGAAGCCGGATGCTGGCATCGGCCGGAGGAGATGGCCGGGGACGCTGCAGGGGACACATCGTGGGAGCGCAGGGTAAGGTAAGTGAAGAACAAATGCCGGAGCAGTGCCGCATGGTATTACCGAGTGTAGCTCGGGGTTACCGTTTGTGGTACTGAAATGTTACCCCGAGCTACACTCGGGAATACCGCCAAGGAGGTTAAAAAAATCCCTCCTCCAGATGAAAGAAAAAAAATGCCCATGAAGACTCCTGTGATGTATGACACCATTTGCCTAGGGCAGAAACCAGAAAGCAACTGAAGAAATAAAAAAAAGTTTAAAATAAGTAAATATAATATACCTTCCTGTTAATCTACTAAGGCTGGCAGAATAAGGATTAAAAATAGTTAATGTTGATTGAGAAACTTTAGTTCTGCTTTAAAGAGAATCAGAACACCTGATCTGTGTATTTTTTACAGGTTAGTGACTCATAAAGTCTTTGGATTAGAAGGTAGGCTGCTATCATTCAATAGCAGAGTTCAGCACTTGGGGGCTATGGCATCATGCACACAGACATTTATCAGCTCTCAAGCATAAAATCGCACGTGGCAAGTACAACCACCAATACAAGTGAATGATTGTATTTGCCTGTACTTGTGTAGACATCGATTGCACCGGCATTTACCTGTGCATGAGTGTATGGCATATTTCCTCAAACACGTCACATTCCACTTTTATGAGTATGGCCAAGTACAACCTTTCACTTGTATACAGGAAGGTGAAGAGGATTTTATGCTCGAGGGCTTTTCAGGTGATAAACATCCATGTTCGTAAAGTCTATGTATATTCTAAGTTTCCTTAAATACACACATGTATATACACACACACACGTATACACACACACACACACGTATACACACGTATACACACGTATACACACACACACACGTATACACACACACACACACACGTATACACACGTATACACACACACACACGTATACACACAAACACTTATTGCAAATAGTGTTCACCATGCCATCTATTGAGCACTATTTGTAACTAAAATGGCCATCTAAAAGAAGTCCAGGCCAGTTTTCACAATACCCATAACTGTTTTAGTGAAAAGATGACAATTGTTTATGATGTCTCACTGCCAAAAACTCTTTTAAGTACATGTGCACACATTTTAAACATTACTTCTTATGCATTTTATACGAAAACTCACTGACTATTGTAATGCCCCCTAATGTACATAGGTTTGTTTGTGTGTTTAGTTAGAGGCTTGCTAGAAGCCTGGGTATGAGTAAGCCGGTTGTAAGTCAGCGAGGTTGCTTCATGTTAAAGTTGAAGGGCTCTGCAGGTCAGTTTTCTGATACCTTCCCCTGTTCTAGTAACTGGGAGAAGTTTCTAGAAGCAGTGGGTGGGGGATCTGCATACTTAGGGGAACCTGGCCAATCCCCATGCTGAGGCCTGGCATGGTGGCTAGGTCAGCCCTTAAATATGAGAGAGCCTGGTCAGCATGGCAGTCGGGTGGAAGATGGAGTGAGTAAGTGCTGCTGGTTTGGAGCCTGGGAGGGGGCTCTAGAGGAGGGGGGTCTGTCTACAGGCTGAAGCTGGACAGAAGAACCTCCACTGTCCCACAATCTACCAGGGAAACACAGCCTGTCAGCAGGGAAGGAGCCAGCCCAGCATAAGGCCTGAAAGCAGCTGCAGCCACTAAGCTACGGGAACAGGACAGTGTGAGTACTTCTACACCCCCTGGGCCAAAGAAGGGAGAGAGCGGTCAGGTGCAATTCCCAGCTAGTTCTCCCTGGGACTATATTCTTTGTGTGTCTCGGAATCCCTTGACCTGGGATACTCTCAAGACAGCCAGGTGGATGAGGAGATTTTCATCTGGGGTCTCAGGAGGTTCATTTAAGGGGACTAAGAGGGGATGTGCCACTCCAGAAGGAGTAGAGAGCCTAAGGTCCATTTGTTGTTTTGTGCTGTTTGTTGGATTCTTTCCATTTTGCCTAAGAAGTTTGTCCTTCAAGTTGTTCAGTTCCATAGGGCATCCCATATGCTCCTAGACCCCATCCAAGTTGTTACCCCATATTAAAACAACAAACACCAAGATCGCGGACTGTTTACTGACCAAAAATCTCAGCAACCTTCAAGAGGGTAGCACTACACTATTATGCAAAGTAACATTGACATAATGTCTAGCTGGAGTCTGTTGCAGCATAGCAGAAAAATACATAATATCATCTAGTAGTGTGCAAGGGACAAGGCAGTACTAATTTACAGACCCCACATTATTTATTTATATTCACTGCATTGCAGTCATGCCACATAAACTTCTACTTCTAGGATTTAAAAGACAAGCTTCTGTACTTCACAACCATAGCATTTTAAAGAGGTTGTAAAGGCTGAAGGTTTTTTACTTTCATGCATTCTCTGCATGAAGGTAAAAAACTTCAGTGTGTAGCTCCTCCCTCAACCCTCACTAATACGTACTGTACCTGAGCCCGACCCCAATCCCAATCTAGCGATGTGTAGGAGAGCAGAAGCTTTCCTGGGTCTCTCTCTTTTCATTGGTTGAGATACACCAATGGTAGCCATTGGCTCCCATTGTCAATCACAGCCAAGGAGAAGGGAGTGTGGGGCAGGACTGAGCCATGCTCTGTTTGTAACATAGACACACAGAGGTGGCTCGGGAGTGAGCACACACGAGTAGCTTGCTCTGGGAGCACTCAGCAGTGGGGAGGTAGCCAGAAGTGCCAGTGGGGGACCTGAGAAAAGGAGGATTGGGGCTGCTCTGTGCAAAACCATTGCAGAGAGCAGGTAAGTATGACACATTTGTTATTTAAAGAAAATAGCAAGGACCTTTATAACCACTTTAGGTCCACAGCTTGAAACCTAGTGCCATCCACCATGTGACCACCATGCTACGATCCACATCCAATGGGTCCTTGCAGTAAATGTCCATTGTAGTAACTGCAATGGATGTTTCTGCCATTACCCCAGTCCATTCGGGATATGAACTGGGAAACAGCACTACTTGCACCTCCCACAGATTTGAGGAATCCATTCCTCTGTATCTATAAAATGTTGTCTCTAATCTTGACAAGCATCAATCCCCAAGCATTCGACTAAGGTTTTTGTTCGGTAAGGCTAGGCTATACATTAGTATTTTTTTCTAGAATTGGTGCCAAAGGACCAGCGGGACTATCCTCTTTTAGATATTGTAAGATAACTGAAGGCAAGTTCTAGTTGCTCAGAAGCAGCCATGCTAGAGGAGTCAGATGTGAAGACGTGGAGGCAAAGCAGATCTCTGTATAGCATTTTGTACTGTCTTCCACTACTCTTGACAATTACATTGTAGACAGGGTAAGCAAGTTGAGGTTCTGTATTACCACATTAGAGGTGTTTTCCTAATTGGCCCTTAGTTTACCTACATGGGGTGGACTGGGATTTCTAAACAAAAACCCTTGGACTAAAAAGTATCTGTGTTATAATACCTTACATGGTCACATCTCCAGATGATCTGGTAATTCTCCATGTTGTCAAAAGTATAGAAACAATGCTGTGTACATATGGAGACTCATATGTATAACATACTCATTGCTAAGGCTGGATTCATATTGCAGCTGTAGATCATGTGACATCTAAGAAGCTCTGAATCCCATCAAGCACTGGCTTGCTGCATGACAGAATAAGACGTGATAGGACGTGTATTGTCGTGTATTAACAGTTTGGACTATGCCTCCCTCATTACTATACAACCTCTTGTTTTATTTTCACACACTTTCTCTACAATCTGATTGTACAATCTCCTTTAGATCTACCATCAGCAATGTAGTACAAGGGCCTGTTGATTTGATACAAATTGAATTGATTGTTCAGGTGGGTCCTCCTATTCCATAATTTGGAAAAACTAAAGAAATTGTACAGGGATTGTATAACCAGATTGATAGTGTATGGCCAGCTTTATACATAGGAGGACGGAGTAGACAGAAACACTCCCATTCAGGGGTGTATTTACCTTAAGGCAAACAAGGCACCTGCCTAGGGCGGCATTTTTCAGGGGGGCAGCACCTCCCCCCAGAAGAAGGAATGAAAGAAGGGACAAGCGTGCCATGGCAACCAGGTGGGATCGGAGAGAGGCTGTGGGCACTATGATTATGTATATAGAGCCTTACTCTTGTTCCAGGGGATGTCCGGAGCTGTGATGATGAGTATCTTTTTCTCTATCGCTGAGGGGGAGGTGGAAGGCTCTCCCGGGCGGGGGGCAGGGGTGTTGTTGGTCAATGTCTGCAGTGTCAGATTTTCTCTGCGGGAGGGGGAAGGGTGTGGTGGTGTTGATCGGTGTCTGTGGAGGCAGACAATTTTTGTGTTGCCTAGGATAGCACAAAACCTAAATACACTACTGGTCCCATTCACATCTCTGGATAGCGAGAACTTGCATTCCCGCATGTTTTTTGGGGGGGTTTTAGGTGTTTTGGAGCATTTTCATTTGTCATGCATAAGGCAACCCATTCACTTGAATAGACTGCCCTATGTGCGATAATCACCCCAAAGATGCTGCAGAACTTTCTTGTTGCGTTTTATACCATGCTTTTTGGTGCATGGCAGATTCATGCCCGCAACCCAGGCTTCAGGAGCCAGTAACATTTAATGGCAATACAAGTTTGATTTACGTTTGCAGTACATTTCCAAAACATGTGGCAAAGCTTACATTTTCTATGTAGTTTGCCATGCATTCGAAAACATGCAGGTGTGAATGGGGCCTCATTGTTCACTTTCAGGCCCCATTCACTCTTAGAGTAGTGGGTGCGCATGTTTTTGGGCTCATTGTTCCTGCAACATGCATAATGCAGCACTATGAACAATGGGCTAACATACACCTGGCAATGTAGCTCATAGGACATTTTGTTGTGTTGCAGTTTGCACATTTTTTACTGCGTGTTTTGCTGCATTTGTCGCTTGTTTTTTCACATGGCAAAATGTGTGTTTGCTTCTGTGTTTGGGGTGCTGTTAACAATTAACCACTTGCCCTTCTGAGGATTTAACCCCCTTCCTCACCAGGCCATATTTTGAATTACGGAGCTGTGTTACTTTATCTGACAATTGCACAGTCATGCAACGCTGCACACAAATTAAATGTACGTACTTTTCCCCCACAAATTGAGCTTTCTTTTGGTGGTATTTGATCGCCTGTGCATGTTTTCATTTTTTGAGCTATAAAAAAAAGGCCAACATTTTTGTGAAAAAACTATATATTTGACTTTTTGCTATTAAACATGTACAGTAAAAAATTTAAAAAATCCAAGGTCATCATAAACTTAGGCCAAAATGTATTTTGCTACATGTCTTTGCTAAAAAAAATCCTAATACGTATAAATTAATTGGTTTACGTAGGATATATATAGACTGGGATTTTTTTTTTTCTACTAGTAATGGCGGTGATCAGTGACTTATAGCAGGACTGCGGGACTGGCATTCTGACACTGGGGGGGAACTGACTTGGTGTCACTGACATCCTCAGTGACACCAATACAGTGATCAGTGCTAAAAAAAAAAAGCACTGACACTGTATTAATGGCACTGGGCAGGAAGGGGTTAAAGCAGAGCTCCACCCAAAAGGGGAAGTTTGGCTTTAAGCCGTTGTCCCCCACTCTCCATTAAGGATTAGCACCTTTGGGAAGCGGGTACCCGAATTTGACAGGTACCCGCTCCCACTTCCGCTGCGATCGCCTAGGCCAGGGGTTTTCAAACTGCGGACCGAGGGCCGGATATGGCCCTTTGCTACCCTTTATCTGGCCCTTGGAGAACTATTCCTCCCACTGAGACCAACAATGGGGCAACACGTCTTCCACTGAAACCAATGATGTTGTTCTATTCGTCCCACTAATACCAATGATGGGTCACTACTCCTCTTACAGACCATCAACGCTGAGGCCATGTTTATTCTCACTGCTGCTGGGGCCAGGGCATTTTCTATCCTCTCTGGCCCTAATCCGGCCCTAATCTGAAGGACAGTATACTGGCCCTTTGTTTGAAAAGTTTGGAGACCCCTGGCCTAGGCAATCAGAAGCAGAAGTTGTCCTCCCCCCTCCCTCCCTGTAGTCTTCTGGGACATGTGACGGGGCATTCACAAAGGGCAGCGCTTCCTGCGCATGTGCAGTGGGCAAGCTGTCACAGCCGGGTGTCCACACTGAAGATGCCGACACCAGGGAGAGAAGATGGCCCATGAAACCAGCCGTGGTGAGGACACCGCGGGACCAAGGGACAGGTAAGTGACTGTATTTTAAAAGTCAGCAGCTACAGTTTTTGTAGTTGCTTACTTTTTTTTTTTTTAGCTGGAACTCTGCTTTAACATGTTTGGAGATCAAAGGGTTAACTGTGTGCTGTTTCAGACTGTAAGCACACTGCTTTGCATGGCTCTGCTATGCAGAGCCATACAAAGCAGTGTGCAGGAGCTGACAGGGTAGATAACTGTATTGTTTACATACAGTTCTCTCCTTCTGTCAGTAATGCTGCTCGATCACCAGGTGCTGGGACCCGGTGATTGACAGCCGAGGCTGCACGCGCACCCCCTACCAAGAAATGCAAAATACCTGATTTTGTGCACCCCTGCTGCCCTGTAGCCGTATATCGGCTATAGAGCGGCGGAAAAGCAGTATATGGCTGAAAGTGCGACAAGTAAATTTTAGGTGTATAAAGGTGGCCATACACTATGGCCCCTTTAGATTTACTAAAACTGTATAATAAGAGGACACACCATCTATCCAATAACTCTGTATCTAATCAGGTAGGCTCCTGCACTATATAATTCATGGTAGATCTTAAGAAGATTGTACAATCAGATTGTATAGTGTATGGTAAGCTTTACAGACTTCCAGGCACACACTTCTCCTGATTTCAATACTACAGCTCTGCTCCACGTAGCCTGTTATCTGATCGCTCAGCTCTTGCACACTTTGCCAAATGAACAATCTATGCAAAATAAAGTAAGGTAGAAAAAAATGGATGGCTGTGTATTTAGTGAGAACGGTGATTGCAGATTGCATTGGAGAAGCATGCACCTGCAGAGGTGGGTGGGAGCCATCTCCTGGAAGGGGAGGGGAGGTGCATGGTGCGTGTTATTAGCTTAGTCGGTGAGTTCTTTCCTGTGTCTTAACGGTTTTCCCAACCTAAGGGCCGTCCAGGAAGTAAAGGCTTTTATACAACAAACTGGATGCTGAGGTAAGGCCTGGTCTAGAATAAATAGAAAGCCTTTTTCTTTTCTGCAAAAGAGGTACATTAATGCTATATTGGTACATAGGGAATCTGAAATTTTAGAAGAAAAAAAAGGCAAACTTGGCCTTTATTGATTTCTTAATCACACTTTAAGCACTTTGAAAACACTGTAAAATGCAGAAAAGTGGGAATGGGTGCGTGATAAAACCCATTATTTTTAGAGCTTCAGTGTGCGCCGTGTTTCAATGCTTATATATCAGTAACTTATGCAGTCATTGTAAGGCTTATTTCACATTCATGTTTTCAAACGCACACTTTATATTGCATGCATTGATGCTTGTTGAAGCACATTTGGATATATGCATTTTTATGTATGCAGAGGTGTATTTCTATTTTTGCATGTGTGTTAAAGCAGCAATAAACCCAGAATGCCATGATCATTTTAAACACAGATCAGCACTGCAAATATCATTATAACACAAAATGATATGGTATTGAGTCATGTGAGTGTCCTCATATTTGTTGTAGGTAATGTTTGATTTGTTCAGCATCGTCTTAAGCCAGCGACATCTTTGGAGAAATGCACGCATGCACACTACGATTTAGCCAAGCACTCCATAGTTATAGCTGCTATGGTGCTATACATTAGTTCAACAAATAATACACCATATTAAAATTTAATTTTCCTGATTTTTGGGATTATGGGATTATACTACAATGCCATGGAGTAAGGCATATGCTCCAACAGCATGTTGCTCTACACATCGATGGCACAATCAGTGATCCGGGACTGCAAATGGAAATGGGCATGCCAAGTTACTTAAAGTGTTTCTAAACCCACAACAGTAAGATCAGTCTGTATATGCAGTAAAGCATGCTTGTTATACTCACTGTGGAACCTAAGGGGTTAATCCTCTGCATTTTGTAAAAAGGACATTTGATCCTGTCTTCTCTGTTCCTCCACTTTTTCAAGCGACCACCTCTTATCTCCTGATAAGACAGACTAAACCCTAGGCATTTTGCACATGCTCAGTTTTAGGTATATTGCTAGAGAGGTTTTTTCTTGGGAGAGTGCATGTGATCAGTTCAGGGCCAATCAACACTGGTCAGAAAGAGGTCAGGGGTTTTGCATCCTCCTAGAGCAGAAAGAAAACTCCTCCTACAAGCTTTAGCTAGTGTTCGGCTGAACACTGATAGAAGCCACAAGACTGCTCTAACTTATTATTCATATCAGAATAACGAATTAAAAAAGTAACTAATTTAAACGAATCCAAACTAAGAAAATTAAATTTGGCCAAAATTCAATTCAAAAACAAAATTGAAAACAAGTGCGAAAACAAAATCGAACAAACATTTGAAAACAAATTTAAAGATGAGCTCCACCTGAAAGGGGAAGTTCCGCTTTAAGGACTGGTCCCCCGTTCCTTTTAAAAAAAATTTTGAATTCGGTTGAAATCTTTTCTATTACGAACGACTTTTCGAGTTTTGTTGAATCAATTTTGAATTTGGTTGAACCAATTTCGAATACGAATGAATTTTGGAATTTGGTTGAAATGTTTTCGAATTTAATTTGAATACAAATTACCGAATCGAATCCTGAAAATGAATTGAACGAATTTATCAAATCCAACTACACGAAATTTGTTAGATTTCGAAACGACACAAACAAATTTTTTTACTTTTTCCCATGTCCACCTGTGCACATGCAATACAGTAAATGGGTGCATGTGTTTATTCACAGAGCATATTTAGTATTTTTTGCCAGCTGATTTTTTTTTTACAGGCTGTCCCTGTCCACATGCATTACAGTCAAAACTGTACACATGTTTTTTCACAGGATATAGTTCCTAATTGTTGCTGACTACATTTATTTTATATCATGTCTGTTTTAAGAGATATTATTATCAGTGGCGTCCCGAGGCAAGTGCGGGGGGTGCGGTCCGCACCGGGTGACACTGACCGCACGAGGTGACACCGGACCCACTCCACAAAAAGGTAAGCTGTAAAGCAAGCCAACGATCCCCGCAGGATGGATCCGATCCTGCGGATTGAGCATAATGGTTCAGAGTCCAATCCATTATGCTCAATCCGCAGATCCGATCCATTCTGTGGGGTTCGTCGGAGGAGGTGTCACCAAGTGTTACCGCACCGGGTGACACCAACCCTAGGGACGCCTCTGATTATCATGTTAAAGCCTATATCTTTTAGATAGTATGCTACATGAGCAAGGTCTACCAAATCTTCTTGTATCAGATTGTATTGTAACTGTTCTTTCTCCCTTTATTTTGTAAAGTGCTGTATAAACTATTGGCAATATATAAATCTTGTACAGGTTGTAAATAAAAACAATTGCAGACAGCAAATAGGAGGAAATACTGTATGCCCCGCGACAAAAACACATGCAGCCTGCTATTAGTGTAGTGCATGGAAAAATCATTCCTCCCCCAACTGCCAAAATTCCCCAAGATACACAGCATTTTGTTACCTAAAGAACATTTGGCCTGATCAGTCACTGGCTGTGTCCTGTAGACACAGCCAATCACAGATCGCTACACCGGCCCACTGCCAGTGTCATGCGACCGCTGTGACCAATCATAGCAGATCACATGACAATTGTATGGATGGCTTCCTTTCATGCCATCCATTGTTTACACTTGTGTTGTTATCTATGACTGTTCACAGTGGTCATATGGTACATACAGGGCCAATCACAGCCCATCGGTACCATGTGATGAGCTTTGCCCAATCACAGCTAATCAAAACAAGAGACTGAATAAATCAGTTTCATTCAGTAAAAATGGTTGCTAATATCAATGAAATACATTGGTATTAGCAATCATAATGTGTTAAAAAAAATCCTGATCGCTTGCTCAGAGTAGTACAATGTTACTATGGTACCATTGTATTGCTCTGGTCACAGTATGTTGAAAAAGAATTGAAAAAAAAAATGATTTTATTTTTATTACATATTGTCGACAGTCAGTGTCCCTGATCACCGCCACACCAGTTATATGATAACGGTCTACTGGACTGGTGACAATATGTAAAAAAAAATATGAATTTTTTTTAATTTCTTCTTTTCCAAAAAATTGTGACAAATAATTACAACTTCACTTACTAGTATAGAGATGATCCTCCTGTGCTACCTTCTTACCCCAAGTGACCCCAAAAAATAAATAAATTGAAAACCAAACAAAAATGGCCGCAGACACCTATTTTCCAAAATAGTGAAAAATCAATAATACGCGTGACAGGGTGTTGCACTTCTTAACCTCTTGCCGACCGCGCATAGCCGAATGACGGCTTCACCGCGGCCGGCCAGTTCTGAGTGGACGTCATATGACGTCCTCCCAGAACGCGCTCTCCTGCGCGCCCCAGGGGGCGCGCACCCGGCGATCTCCGTGATCGCTGTGTCCTACGGACACAGCTGATCACGTGATGTGGTGAAAGGCCGATCCCACCGGCCTTTTACCACGTGATCAGCGGTGTCCAATGACACGCTGATCACAGGGAAATGCAAGTGCCGGTTCTCGGCTGCACTTTCCTCACGCTGTCAGATCGTGAGGAAAGTACTGCCGAGAACCGGCAGTTGTCAGAGCGGGGATCGGCACCGATCATCAGGGCACTGATGATCAGTGCCCTGATGATCGGTGCCCAGCAGTGACACCCGCAAGTTCCGCCCAGCAGTGCGCCCACTAGCCCCGCCCACCCGTTCCCAGCAGTGCCCCCACCTGTGCCCAGCAGTGCCCCCACCTGTGCCCAGCAGTGCACCCACCTGTGCCACTCTGCAGTGCCACCTACCTGTGCCCAGAAGTGCCACCTACATGTGCCCAGCAGTGCCACCCACCTGTGCCCACCAGTGCCACCCACCTGTGCCCACCAGTGCCACCCACCTGTGCCCACCCACCAGTGCCGCCCACCAGTGCCACCCACCAGTGCAGCCCAGCAGTGCTGCCAGTCAGTGCCACCAGTCAGTGCCCAGGGGTTGTGCCAGTCAGTGCCGCCAGTCAGTGCCCAGAAGTGATGCCAGTCAGTGCCGTCTATCAGTACCCATCATCAGTGTCACCTATCAGTGCCGCCTATCAGTGCTGCATATCAGTGCCGCCTATCCGTGACCCCTAATTAGTGCTGTCTATCAGTGCCGCCTATCCGTGCCACCTCATTAGTGCTGCCTATCAGTGCCCTTTAGTGCTGCCTATCAGTGCCCATCAGTGCCGCCTATCAGTGCCCATCAGTGCCGCCTCATCAACGCAAATCAGTGAAGGAGAAAAAATGCCTGTTTGAAAAATTTTATAAAAGAAACAAATAAACTTTTTTTTTTTTATCAAATTTTTTGCACGTTTTTTAATTTATAGCGCAAAAAGTAAAGCGCCCAGTGGCGATTAAATACCACCAAAAGAAAGCTCTATTTGTGAGAAAAAAATGATCAAAATTTCATATGGGTACAATGTTGCATGACCGCGCAATTGTCAATCAAAGTGCGGCAGCGCTGAAAGCTGAAAATTGGCCTGGTAAGGAAGGGGGTATAAGTGCCTGGTAGGCAAGTGGTTAAAGAATAATAAGTGAAAAAAACTGAAGAACATAGACTACACAAAAATGTGTCCCTCATCCCAATGTGAACACACCATATAAATACAAATGATTAGTGCAAAAATCAAGTGACAGTACTGGCCAGAACAAACGGCTATAAAGTGCTAGTGACACAAGTGAATAATTCAAACACTGATGCATAGAAAAGGTGACTCAGTCCCAAATAATCAATCCAAAAAATTATGAGCAACTCAATCCAAAAAGTGACTCAGTCCCCCCCAAAAAAATATATGAATATAAATGAAATAAAAATTAAAAAACAGTCCCAAAAAAATTAATAAACACAGTGAATCTTCAGTGTGTGCCATGAAACATCCCGTGCTGCAAACATATACGAAAAAATCCTCCACCGACTACCGTGCACGCTCACCTTCAAAATTCGACCCACAAGGGGTCATAAAGCATAGAAAGTCTCAAACGATAAATTTCAGGGAATCGATTCTAGGTACAATCACAAAGCCACCAGTCCTCTCCGATGGCGTCGACAAACACTTACAAGCATGCTCCAGCAATGGCCGCAGACCTCTGTCATCCCCCATGTCTCACATAGAAGATGCCAGCAAGAAGACTCCCATAGTGTAATATGCCACAAACTCTATTTTAAATAGCATCTAAAAATTCCTACTCACATTTAAAATATGTCCGCAGACCAACATAAGCAAAATTCTTGCAGTAAAAAATGTGAATGGGAGTACCAAGATGGTGGCTGCCTTCCGCACCAGATATGAGGGAGCCCTGAGGAAGTCACGTGACCCATGACACAATACGTAGGCCGGAAGCGTGGTGATGTCATACCTGGAACGGACGGCAGCCCCATTTTTTGGGACTGAGTCACTTTTTGGATTGAGTTGCTCATCATTTTTTGGATTGATTATTTGGGACTGAGTAACCTTTTCTATGCATCAGTGTTTGAATTATTCACTTGTGTCACTAGCACTTTATAGCCGTTTGTTGCGGCCAGTACTGTCACTTGATTTTTTGCACTAATCATTTGTATTTATATGGTGTGTTCACATTTGGATGAGGGGCACATTTATGTGTAGTCTATGCTATTCATTTGTTTTTCACCTATTATTCTTTAAGTAGCACAGCACCCTGTCACGCTTATTAATGAACTTCACTTACTAAATACCTTGAACTGTCTATTTTTCAAAACTGGGTCATTTGGGGGGTATTTGTACTATCCTGGCATTTTCAGGCCTCAAGAAATGAGATTGGCCGTCAGTACATCAGGATTGATCGATTGTCATATATATATATTTACCATAGTTTGTGAAGTCTATAACTTTCCTACAGACTAAATAATATACACTACTTTGGGGTTTTTTCACCAAAGAAATGTAGCAGAATACATTTTGACCTAAATTTATAAAGAAAGGTTGTTTATTTGCAAAATTTTTATAAGAGATACAAAGAAAAATGCTTTTTTCTTTTCAAAAGTTTTGGGGATTCTCTTGTTTATTTAGAACACAATAAAAAACTCAGTAGTGATTAAATACCACCCAAAGAAAGCTCTATTTGTATGAAAAAAAAGCTAAAATAATTTTATGGGTAGTGTTGCATGACCGCGCAATTGTCATTCAAAGTGCGACAACACTGAAAGCTGAAAATTAGACTGGGCAAGAAGGGGGTACAAGTGGCTGGTACTGAAGTGGTTAAGAGATCAGTGACTACAAGCTCTGTGCTAATCTGTCACTATGCACTTTCCCAGCAGCCCTTCCTATGCTTTTGCTAAAACAGCTAGACACGTTGTATAAATGGCTGATGGGAACCCAACCTTTTATAGCAAGGAAGGTGGCTTATTCTTACGTCTCTTTATTGGCTTTTCTGAGCCTATTGACCAAAATACAAAGACCAAGAAGTGTGTTATTAGTAGTTAGTTGCTATGGCAACAAAATTGTGCATTAGGCTTGTGAAAGATACAAACTAGACAGCACATGATGAGATAAGCCCAAAATAACCAAGACAGACCTTGACTGTGTGCAGTATTCTCTCCCATAAAGCAGAAGGTACCCTTTCCATGCCACCAATGTAATCACACATTTAAAAAAACATTGCAGCATATACAGTATAGCATAAAGAAATTGTTTGCATGGCTCCTCCCACTATTTTTTTTTTTTTTTACTCCTTTTTTTTAGCATATGCAAATAGATATCAGTCACAAAGAAATATTCAGAATACAGGAGAACACATCCAAAATATCACACTGGAAAATAACTGGAGTATATAAAAAAGTACAATGAACCAATGTAGACATGGATCAATTGCATCTTCGGTGAATGTAGTCAGACTTTTGGCAAAGCATAGATAGCGTAGTGCCAGTTAACCAAAACTGTAAATCATACAATAACCTGACCTTCAGACAAAAAGGGTCCTTTGTTGTGCTCACCCATGTTCTAAGCATAATAAACTGGAGGGACTGTGCCTTAAAAAAACCCATCAACTGTGTCCTGTACCGTGTCATTGTACCATGTGGTGGCCAACTATTAATACAGCTGTCATGGCAATACATAAAAAGAACTATTGGTGTAGAATCCGCTAGCAAGAAAAGGAAAGAGTTAGTGTCCTGCGTATATAACCAAGGTCCCCAAATTTTATAAAATTTTCCTGAGTGCCCTCTAGCCTCAGGTAATTTTGTACAGAGGCAAGGTTTGGTTAATTAATTTTTTCCACAAGCCTATACTCATTCAGAGATTCAGAGGAAAGCCAGTGGAAGGCTATTAATTTCCTAGCGTAATATAACATAAGCCTCAGGAACTGCTTGGACGTGGCAGAGATGTCTAAGTCATCAAACACACCCAATAAGCATCGCTTAGGGTTGCACACATTTGGGAAATAAAGGGTGTCAGCTATAAAGGCTGTAATACCTGACTAAAAAGGTCTACCTCTATCGCAGTACCACACTATATGCAGAAAATCACCATTCTCTTTAGCACATTTATGGCATAGAGGTGAGTCCCTCTTACGCATATAAAATAAATGTTGTAGGATATAATCTAGTCTGTGCAAATTTCACAATTGGACAAGCCTATCCCTGGCAGAGATCACTGTGGAAGGGTATGAATTAAACTGTTCCTGCCAGTTTTTGTCAGACATGTCAGGAATATTCACTAACCAGCTTATGTGAAGTTTAGATAAATGAGGGGAAGGTTTACTGATTAGAAAAAGATAATATGTAGAAATGAACTGTGTATGGGTCAAGCGGAGTAGTCAAATTTAGAACTGGAAAGTCGCACCTCTTGGAGCCCAAACTGTGACTCTGCAGCATGTCTCAATTGTAAATATCCAAAGTGCCTGTAAGCAGGGATCCCCTGTTCCTGGCAAAGGGTCAGAAAGGTTTTAAACGTAACATGGGGATATAATTGAGATAAGTAAGGCCATGTCTTGCCCACAACAGGCGATCTTGTAATGGTTAAAAATAGGGTAATATAAGATGATGCCAAAGAGAGTAAATGAGAGCTGTCTGAAAGTAAAGAAAGGCACTGAATATATATCAGAAGAGAAATGTTTAATGTGACCACATTAGAAGGGAAAACACAGCTATGTATAAGATTAGACAGGATCTCCTTAGAGGAAAACCGCAGCCTCCGTTGCCGTGGTGGCATTATTAAGTTGTGGGAATAGCCACCAGTGAATATATAGCAACTGGGCAGCATAGTAGTATATTCTAAGGTTTGGGAATGCCATGCCTCCCTGAGAGGTAGGAAGCTGTAGCTCCTCTAAAGAAAGTCTAGCTGTCTTGGGGGACCATAGCAAGGTGGATAAAATCAAATCAATATCCCTGAATACCTTTTTGGGAATATAGATTGGGGAGTTAGACAGGATATATAAAAATGTTGGGAGGAAAACCATCTTAATGTGGTTGATGTGCCCCAGCATTGTAAGGGGGAGTTTAACACAGTGGGCCATTTTTGGCACGAAAGGAGAAATTACTGGGCAATAAATTGTTGTCATAAAATTTAGACACTGGCAGTTAGACCTCAATTCCCAAATATTTAAATTTATGCATGGGCAATATGGTGGTAGAGTAAAGGGGAGATCAGGCTCTATGGAAAAGATATGTGATTTGGTCCAATTATCTTTAAAGCCCAAATATCGGCCAAAATTCTGAATGAGTCGCAATACTGTAGTTACAGAACAAGGTAAGTCCGAGACGTATATTAACATGTCATCCGCGTATAGCGTAAATCGTTCATCCAAATGTCCAATCTGGAAGGAAGTAGATACCTGAAGGATCTCAGCCAACGGCTCAATGGCCAGAGCGAATAACAGGGGTGAAAACTGGCATCCTCGTCTAGTGCCTCTTTGTATATTAAATGGGGAAGAGATCTCATTATTGACCCGTAATCCAGCGTGGGGTTGCATGTATAAAATTTTAATCTAAGTGATAAAGTAAGCACAGAACCCAAACGTCTTCAGAACTCGAAATAGGTAAGGCCATTCAATGGAGTCAAAGGCCTTATGCATATCCAAGGATACCAGTGCTCTAGTTAGAGATGAAGTGTTGGGAAATTTTAAAATAGTAAACAACCTACAGAGGTTGATATAGGTAGATCTGTCAGGAATGAATCCTGTTTGGTCTGATTTCGCTAGAGAAGAAATAAATGAGTTCAACCTCCAGGCAAGTAATTTAGAAAGAATCTTAAGATCTGTGTTAATTATGGATATCGGTCTGAAGGAATCACAATAAGTAAGGTCCTTATAGGGTTTAGGGATCAATACTATGAGTGCCTCCCTCATTGATGGGGCAGGGCTTGTTCTTTAAAGATAGCATTAGACAGTGTCATTAGGCACGGTACCACATACAGTATTCCTTATGGGCATTACCACTCAATCAGTATGCCATCCAAGCCAGGAGTCTTATGCTTAGTGAAGGATCCTAGGATTTTCTCTATTTCCTCCCCTGAAATAGGGCCATCTAAAAATAACCTATCTTCCTCTGATAAAGAAGGTAACCTTATAGATGTTAAGTACCCCAAGAGTTCTGCAGGATTGTATTGGACACGAGATGTATAGAGATCAGCATAAAAGTGTAAGAAGGCATCCATAATACAATCAGTGGAGGTCCAAATAACATCGGCACCTCCTCCCACAATTTTAAATGAGTAATAAACCTTTATTTGTTGGAGGTCTTATCAAATTAAAGACACATACATTTTAAGCATTGCTGCCCTAAAAATGGACGTAACCCTATCTGTTAACCTAAACTCTTGGTGCAGGGGATTAAACAGAAATCAGATTACGACAAGTAAACTTTAGCATAACTGATGTTTAGCGGGTACCATTAGTAGACTACTAACTGGAAGTGATGGCATGTACATACAGTAATTTCAGTATTTATGACCTATGTTATGCCACCAGTAGGAGAGTTTAACCAATTTGGATGTCCTACTAGTGCCAAAGTGTCACTGAAAGCAGACACCTCATGATACCTTCTATTGCCTTTAATAGTCTTAGCTATTAATTTTTGATAGATTACTACAGGTTAGCTGATCTTGTACATTATCTTTACTATCATCACTATAATACCCTTATAAAATGCCGTAAAAACATAATTTCCCACAACAACCAATATGATTTTAACTTTTTTTCTTGCTAGTTAGCAACAGACACTGTTAAACTAGGCTGCCTTAGCCATTTTTATGGCATAGCTTGTTCTTTTTCTGATTAGCTCAGCACTATTACTTGCTTTGAGGCAGAAGAAGGAGGGGCACAAAGAAAGAGAAAAAAACTTAGAAAAATAATAATCAATATTGTTATTGGCTACTGCACCTATGGTATATTACACCAAAATTTGAGCAGTATCTCTTAAAGTGTATGTTACCCCAACATATGAAGATGCAATGTGTGTTTGATTATACATATAGTTATTAGACAATCTACTCTTCAAAGTTTTTATACATTCACTTAAGATAAAACAAGTGATCCTGCTAATTCTTCTGGGTTTCTATTTCAAACGGACCACGGCAAAACTCAAAAGCAGATCTGTTCTGCAGTGGTCAGTTTGCATCCCCATAAGGCAGTGGTCTCCAAATGATGGCCCAGGGTGGGATGTGGCTCTTTGTGTGCTTTTATCCAGCCATTGGGGCACAATTCCTCCAACTGACACCAATGATGGGACACTATTCGTCTCACTAACAGCACTAATGAGGCACTAATCCCACCACTGACACCAAAAATGGGGCACTATTCCTCCCATTAAAACCAATGATGGGGCATTGCTTGCTTCCAATGACCACAGTCCAGTCTGCCCAAAAACCGAAGGACAGTAAACTGGCCCTTTTGCTTAGAAAGTTAGGATACCCCTGCTAAAAGGACAACATACCTGTATCTCCTGTAGTCACGCCCCCTACCAACTCATTTTAGTAAGGGGGCAGTCTTCCTAACACATACTCCATGGCGAAGTTTCCACTCTGTGGATTACATCACACACAGTGAGCAGGAGGTAGGTGGGATGACATCACACAGCAGGCTGGCTGGTGAGCCGTTATATATGAATGTGTAGAAAAGCCCACCTCCTTACTAAATAGACATGCCCCACCCCCATTTGGTGAAGGGGGCCATAATGAGGCTGTGCAATCATGTGACAGACAGACAAAAGGGTTAAAAGAGGTTAAACAAAATATTTTAGGAGAACAGAAGTGTGTTTTGACCAATGTAATTATATTTGTTGTATTTCAGTGTTCTTTGAATGCATTGTATTAATGTAGACGTCATTCTTGCCAAACAGTTCCTTTGCTATTCGAACGTGAACGCACACATTTAAAAGGCAAACATGGCATTTGACAAGAAAAGGCTGCATTAACTTGCTTTGTTTACAGTTCAAACTCACCTCAGTAGAACGTAGCACAGTGGAAAGCTGGTTTATTGCATCCCCTGAACTGCCATGTGTGTTACTTAATTAAAGACAATATTATTTTGTTGACCTGGATTTTCAGTGTCGAACAAAGGAAAACAACATCCAATAATACAAGCCCTAAATGAGTCGCTGAAGGAATGTATTGGCCACCAGATGTCGCTACTGCCCTAAACTTAATAAATGTAACTAAAAGTTGGTTCTTATTGGTTATGTGGATCTCTAGATTCTAAAGATTCAAACTATTTAATCAAGAAAACATTTATAGTTGAGCACAAGATAGCATTGTTGCATTGGTATGTAAAATTATATGTATCCATGCTATCAAAAGAATATTAAAATAGCAACAGAGAATGAAGATACAGTAATGAATAATAACAAACAAAGCTCAATAAAGTATGTTTATATGAAAAAGCAAGTCGCAAAATATAAAGGCCATAGGACAAGGAACAGCAGGGTTTTTAAGGACAGTGGGAGGTATAATCAACAGAATAGACTGTAACTGTATAAAGTCGAACAGTAGGGGGCCTACGTGATTATAGCTAAAGGGTTTACAGCACCACAATTTGTTTTGTTTGTTGATACCTGTATTCTCTTTTTTTATCTCTTACATAGATATACTGTATCTATCAAATTGTCTTAAAGAGCTTCAGTCTAATTACAATGAGGGATAATGTTCTGAAATAAAAATGTCTAAATGTAACCAACTCTCATCTTATTAAAGCGGAACTTCACTCTCTCTGGACCTGGACTTCGATGCACACCCAGAGGATATACATTCTAACTCTCATGCCCTCTGGTGCTCAGAGGGATCATATTTGATGGGACAGCAGTGACTGGACACATTATTATTATTGTACAGGATTTATATAGCACCAACAGTTTGTTCAGCGCTTTACAAAATAAAGGTAGACATTACAGTTACAATACAATTTGGGACACATGAGCTGTCACCAGTTTCTGGGACTTCCAATGTTGTATTTGGTCTGTGCAGGGCTGCTGTTAGAAACCACAGGGCCCCATAGAGCAAACCTGACAGGCACCCCTCCCCCCCCCCAAAAAAAAAACAGTTTACTGTGCTTCAGTTATGTATGAACACAGTGTGTGATTGGTATTGATCACTCATTGTGTTCATTCAGGAAAGGAAGGGGCTGGTAAATGTGATATATTTACCAGACCCTTCCCCCGCTCTCCATTCTGAAGGATTCTATGTGTGCTTTGCACCTGCTGGTGGGAAGGAGAGGAGGGAAGCCTGCAGTACTGCGAGGGTGGGGGGCACACAAGGTGGCTTGGTAGGAAACATAGTGCACAGGTAGGATGATGAGTGCAGCAGGGGGGAGCAATTACTGGAACCAATCCCCTGTATGGCCCTCTCTGCAGCAGCTGAAAGCCAGTGGGAGTGCTGCTGCGAAGAGAGTCAAATAAGGGATCGGTTCCAGTAATTTTACCGCCGCCTTACCAATCACCCTCCATGCCCACATCATATTCACCCAGCTGCCTGGACCATCCTGCTGGCCTGGGCTCCAAGTGCAAGAGCATGCTGCTTCTTTGTAAACTCCAGTCATGGTGGGCACTGTGCTGGCCAGGGGCGGACTGACCATTTGGAAACTCGGGCACTGCCCGAGGGCCTGGGGTCAGTAGGGGGCCCCATGAGATGCCCCTGGTACCTTTTTCATAGCCTTTTTTGAGTTTGGGCAAGGACACAGGGGCCCCATGATCCCCTATTGCCCGGGGGCCCCATGAGTTGTCAGTCCGCCCCTGGTGCTGACTCTCTCCAGTAGAAAGACATTACTTTCAGCCACCAGAACCTTCAGACCAAAGATTCCCCAGCCTTACCTTTGTGAAGCCTGCCTGGGTATCCCTGTCGCCCACTACCTGAACGAATAGCTACAGTCAACCTCCTAGTGAGTAGGGTGTTACAACCCCATTTCCACAGAACCACTAGTAACTGTATTTGTTCAAGTCTGTGCTACATTGTTTGTTTTAGATTTAAACTTTGATGATACTCTGTTAACCACTTGACCTCCAAAAGGTTTTACCCCCTACATGACTAGGGCATTTTTTTTTTTGCTGTTCAGCACTGTGCTACTTTAACTGGCAATTGCTCAACTATGCAACACTGTACCCATATGAAATTTATATAATTTTTTTCACACAGATAGAGCTTTCTTTTGGTGGTATTTAAATCACCACTGTTTTTTTTTTTTTTTAAATGAAAATACAAAATATTTTGAAAAAAAAACTTTTTTTTTAGTTTCTGTTGTAACATTTTGCAAACAATCTTTCTTCATAAATCTTTGCCACAATGTAGTCTGCCACATTTCTTTAGTGAAAATAACCCAAACCCAAGTTATAGAGTTTACAAACTATATAATATATATATTTGAAAATTGATCAATCCTGATGTACTGACAGCTTTTCTTGAGACCCTAAAATGCAGGTCAATACAACCCCCCCCCCCCCAATTAGCCCTTTTTGGAAAGTAGACAGTCTAAGGTGCTTAGTAAGAGGCATGGCGAGTTTTATGAAGTTGTAATTTTTTGTCCTTATTTTTGGGAAAATAACGAAATTAAGTAAAATGTGTTTTTTACTTCACAGTTTTTTTTACATACTGTTACTGGTGCAATACAGCATCATATGACAGGTGTAGCAGTGATCAGGGATACTGACTGATGACTGTATGTAAAAAAAAAAAAAAAAACATTTGACTTTTTACATTGTTTTCCCTTTTTTACTATTTTTTTTTTTACATATTGTCATCAGAGTAGTTCAGTGTCACCATAGTGACACTGTACTACTCTGAGGGATGATCAGGGATTTTTTTTACATTATTATTGCTTATAACAGTGTTAATCACTGTTATAAGCAATAGTTTTAACTGTCATGAATGGCTTTCAGCTAACGTTTTAACTGTCAAATTCAGCTAATATATGGTACGGAGTGCCTGGTAGCATGTGATAACTTTGGGCCAATCGCAGCATCACAATAGTAAGTAAGCTGTTGTGAATGGAAGCCATTCATGACAATAAATGCCTACATTGTAATCATGTGATTGCTATGATTGGTCATAGCGATCACATTATACTGTGGCCGCTCGCAGTGGCCGGGTGCCAAGCATCATGATCCGCTGTGTCCGGGGGCAAGCTAGTGCGCATGTGCACTACGATGTATGGGCACATCGAGATTCCTGTAGTTGCCACCCACCTGTAGTAACTGTACTGTGAGTGAGCAGCAATTCTTCTGCCACCTAGCAATCAAGTATTTCTAAGCATCCTCACTACTGGGATAGTTTAATTGACATTATTCTTTGTTCAAAACCTTTGCATACCTTCCTACCATTCTATCTGTGTTGTCAACTCACCTTGCATTCATGCATGGGGCAGCACAGTGGCTAAATGGTTAGCACTTCCGCCTGGTAGCACTAGGGTCATTGGTACAAATCCCAACCACAGCACCACCTGCCTGGAGTTTGCATGTTCTCGATGTGCCTTTGTGGGTTTCTCCCACACTCCAAAGACATGCTGGTAGGTTAATTGGCTCCTGTCTAAATTGTTCCTAGTATATGTATGTATGAATGTAAGTTAGGAACCTTAGATTGTACACCCCTTGAGGGTTAGGGACTGATGTGAATGTACAATATATATGTAAAGCACTGTGTAAATTGACAGTGCTATGTACAGTAAGTACCTAAAATAAAAATATATAAATCAGTAAACATTAAGTTGCTGTTTGGCTGATACTGTTACATAACAATATAATTTCTTTTTGCATGTAACTGCAAAGCGTAAACAAAGCAGAGCCAAATACAATACTGTAAGTGCACAGTGAAGGAGATGTCAATGTAGTGTAGAAATACGCGTATTATTTCATTACCTTATCTTTGCTGTGAGCTCTACGTTGTGTGGGCACCCAATGTCATAAGACAATCAGAGGCTGACAGCGGGAGCTGTTTTACTGCTTTTAGGATTTTATATAATTACTTGCTGCTCGCCCACATACATTTACTGTGAGTGGGTGTAGTACTGAGTCGTTGCTGCTCACGTGTGCACTGGCACACCCCCTAGGGTATGTAGCGGCATGATCCTGTGACCAATAGATACAGTGGATCATGGTGCTTTGTACCCAGCCGCTGTGAGTGGCTGGGGTGTCATATGATCACTAGACATGCGCGGTTTGTTTCACTACGAATTAAAATTTGTACAAAATTTTTGTTATTCAGGGATTTGGATCTGAATATCCAAATAACAATAGTCATGAATTTCAACAAATCCTAAATATATTATAAATAAACAATAAAAATCAATGATAGCAGAATATAAGCAAAACAGTCAGCATAGCTGGTTGTTAAGAAGTGGACGGACGCCACATCTTTCACAGAGATGACTCATCTGATGTCAGAAGAGCTTGCATTAGAAAATAAAAAAAAATAGCATCCCCACCCCCCAAATTCATACTAGGCCCTAAAATGAATTTTAATGGGAACCCCACGCCACAATTTTTAAAAAATGGCATGGGGTCCCCCAAAATTCATACCACACCCTTAGGGCTCCCCCCCCCCAAAGCACCATGTGCGCATGTTGTCTCCAAACTTTCTGTATTTTTTTCATTTATTTAGCAAAAAAAAACCCAGTGGTGATTAAATGCCACCAAAAGAAAGCTCTGTTTGTGTGAAACAAAATGATACAAATGGCATTTGGGTATAGTGTTGCATGACCGAGCAATTGCCAATTAAAGTAGCACAGTGCTGAATAGAAGAAATGGCCTGGTTAGGAAGTTTGTAAAACCTTCCAGAGGTCAAGTTCTTACAAAGCAAGGTCTGGTAACAGGATTTCTTTAGAAACAATTATGTATGGTGTGTCATGATATTTAATATACTTACCAGGGGCGGACTGACCATTTGGAAACTCGAACACTGCCCGAGGGCCCGGGGTCAGTAGGGGGCCCCATGAGATGCCCCTGGTACCTTTTTCATAGGCTTTTTTTAGTTTGGGCAAGGACACAGGGGCCCCATGATCCCCTATTGCCCGGGGTACTTCAATCCGCCCCTGATACTTACTATTCTTAATCATCACCGTGAACTTTTTTACCAATATAGACTAGCTTGTTAAACATCTATCTATCCTCCATTCAATTTTCATTAGAATGTTCTCTTTTTTTATATAGAAAATGAGTCAAGTCTGTTTTTAATTTTACTGAAAATTGTATGCTGAAGTATTTTTCCACATCAAAAGATCTCCTTTGTTAAATATTTTCTGTGCTTTGTTTATAGTAGGAAACATGACACGTAATGCTCAAACAAAAGGGAATGCAGAATTCACTCATTTTGTTTTTCTTGTATAATCACATGTATCAAATACAATAATAAAAACTGAGGATTAGTACATATTCTTTAAAAATAATAACCTATGTTTAAACGTAAAGGGACCAACTATGTTTAATAGTTTTTAATCCTCTTAGCAAAAACAATGTAAATAAATAAATGTAACTATTCTGACTCATTATCTGGTTCCGATTCATTAAGCTGCAATCGCACTTAAAGTGTACTACACAGTACTGAAGGCATGCAAAAGTTGCATTTCAATATTGCTGTGTATCCCTTTTTTGGGTGGAGAAGGTTATAAGAAATGGCCCTCCCCAAACAAGATATTGAACTAAACTTGTAAGTAAATAAGTGAACCAGAACCTTCACTAAGTGAAAGAGTGGGTTTAATAATAAAGTTGGCAGTGCCTCTACCCAGGGCCTCTGTGAACCAAGGGGATTCCCTTTCTGGAAAACTAGCCAGTAATCTAATAAAAGTAATTGGGGGCATATGAACCACTGCAGCCAGCATATAACATTAAACAAAAGTATATAGATACAAACCAGTTGGGAATAATACAAGTTGTATACAATAAAAGGTTACATACATCCAATGTACAAATAGGTAATGTCAACAAAGGGCCCAGCAATAAATCTGGTGGAGATGGGCACATATACCAGTGTATATATATCTTTATTAATAGAGATACCTCCAGATGAAAGTTGCAGCAAAGTTCAGTTGCAGGGGCCCTTGAAGATAATTGCAATACAACATCTATCTTGGTGTCAATGACCTGAACACAAGATCTGCCATGATGGGGAAACCCTCCAGTCATTGTCCAACCAGCCTGGAATGCAGCTTTTCACCAGTAGAAACTGTGGTGCTGCACTAGAAATCAGAGTCAGCCTCTCTACTCTGCATCCTAATCCCTAGTAGCTTCTAATCTGTCATGCAACCAGACCTCTAACTACCAGGTAGCTGCCAGATGCCTAACCTGGTTCTAGCTTATGATGGTTATTGAGCCCTGAGCTAAAACTAGGTTTAGAATCCCAGACCAGAAGGGCCATGGTTAACTAAAATAATAGGAGCAGCATGTAAACTCTATTGCCTAAGCATACCAACATCATCAGCCAAGAAACATGGTGTGGATGTAGATGGATTCAGCGTCACTGGGGCAAGCAAGTGGTGGCAGGGAGCATTGCAAATCCCAGGAAAAAGCAGACCCCATGCAGCTATCCCACAAGGAATCAAACACTACCTTTCATGAAACTGACACAATAAACAGACACCATATAATAGCATGTACGGTATATTAAAGAACCTGGGCTAGATCAGTAAAATACCAATGTCACTGTGGTGAAGCACAAGACAATAGCCAGGGGCGTCCCTAGGCAGGTGCGGGGGGTGCATGCTGCACTGGGTGACACCTTTTCCATGGAATGACACTGGACCCGCTCCACCAAGGGCGGACTGACCATTCGGGCACTGCCCGAGGCCCCATGAGAGGCTCAGTCCATCCCTGTATGTGCTGCTTCTGAAATAAGCAAGCATTGAGGGGACGGACAGTGAGGCAGGCACTTCGGACACCTCTCCTCCTCGGAGTTTCAGCAGAGGGACGGGTCCACATCCCTGCCATGGGTGTCATGGGTCAGTGTGTAATCCCCGGACCCTGGTGACAGCACTGCAACTTCATGTAGTAGGTAGGTGGGAGAGAGAGAGGGGGGGAGAAAGAGGGCAGAGAGAGAGGGGGGCTTGCTTTAAAACGTACCTTTTTGTGGAGCTCATGGAGAGATCAGTTAACCACATATAGGTTGCAAGCCGACGATCCCTGCAGGATGGATCGGATCTGGGCATTGGGGAGGATAATGGGTTGGACTCTGATCCATTATGCTCAATCCACAGATCCAATCCATCCTGAAGGAAACGTCAGAGGGGGTGTCACCAAGTGTTACCGCACCGAGTGACACAACAATCCTAGGGATGCCACTGACAATAGCATACAAACTAGTTTCAGAATATAGATTATATCATAGCATAGAATACTCCAATATTATAAATGTATTATTTATAATGCAACCTAAAATACGCCAATATACACTACTCAAAAAAATGAAAGGAACACTTTGAAAACACATCAGATCTCAATGTGGAAAAATATCATGCTGGGTATCTATACTGATATGGACAGTGTACATGCGTAGCTGTCACCTTACTGTGTGTTAGTAGGTGAACCTGTCTATTACAATAGACAAAGAACAAGAACATATTTGATAGTACCTTAATGAGGTACAACATTTGTATAAAAAGATTTATTGCACAATAGATTAAAATATTTTTTACATAGATAAAGCAATTTATAAAAAGGCAAGCTGATTTTTAAACACTGCCATTTATCATTATACAATCTATATGATATCCACATAATAATACATGTATAAATTAAATTTTTCCACGTATTTGACAAAACATAATATAGGGTACATCCTTTGGCTTGACATGTTTTGTGACAATAATCTCACTTCTTCAGGAGAAGAGGCCCAATTTAAAGTCTGTAAGCCTAGAAAATGGTATAATTGAGCGTGTTCACAAAATCTCCTCAAAACGAGGAGGGTAGAGATGATGTAGTAATTATACATATAAATGTCTACTGGTAAAACAATACGTGCAAATCAGCTATATAAGCAGTCTAATAACACCTCTAAATGGAAACGTGTCTGCCAGGTGTCTGACCCAGGGGTTGTGGGAAGAAACAACAAGGGGACAGATATACTTTCTGTCACCACTCTATACATATATAGTATATCTCAAAGCTTTAGACAACAATAGTAAACTATTAACACAAGAACACTTTCCTAATAATCTCTGCTTCTGGCCTGGATAAAATACAGCAGCAGCTCCTGCATGGATGGTCAGGTGCCCCAGTACTCTGTCTACTTCTTGGGAACTCCCTTTATATTATGACATCACAGTCCTTCAATCCAGGTTTTAGACCCAGCTAGCAGAGATAGGAAGTATCTGTCTATAACCGACTAACTCTGTGGTAATTAACAACCAACAGCTATTTACAAATGCAGACAGTAGAGGGAAGATCCCTACAACTGTATTGTATTTTATTATGTTTGCAAAAGGTCTCCCTGACTCTCTTATACTCACTCTATCTGTACTCCCTCACTGCTGCTTATGATTGACTGCAAGACTCAAACACTGTCACAAAGGAGGAAGTCACATACCCAAGCATACTTGGATGCTCTGAGTATTATTTACAACTACAATAAAGGAGAAAAAACAGCAGGAGAGCACTGATAAATTAATTATAAGGGGGTGTCATGTACCTGAGTGACAAGCCTGAAGAGATGAGGATGACCTCCCTTACACCTCAGACTTAGAATAGTGAAGCTAACAGTTGCCAAAGGGCACGGAGTGGCATGAGCTCCTCATAATTCTTGCCACGTGGTGGTACAGGTAGACAGGCATATCAGAACCAGTCAGTGGTGAGTAGCTTTCCTGCAGGAGACTGGACGCAAGAATATAAAGCTGGAACTCCACAACAATGGGCGACAACCTCAGGAACAGTGAAGAGGTGGTAGACTGCCATGTAGACAGGGACCTAGGAAGAGAAAGACTTCAGGCTTTTGATTACCGTAGCACCAGCTCAGGGCTGGTGTGAAGTCAGGCAAGCCAGGTCAGCAACTGGCGATCAGATCAAGTACAATAATGTAAGCAGAAGCATAGTCGGGGTTCAGGCCAGAGTCAGTAACAGGCAAGCAGGTCAGGAACAGAAGAGCAGGCAGAAGCATTGTCCAAGTGAAAACCAGGTTTGGTACAGGCAGATATCAGGAGCAGGTCAAGGCAAGTCAGGTCAATACAAAGTCACAGATTTCAAAGGCAACACTGTACTTAAGACAGCCATGGCTATAGGCAACTAATCATTTTAAACAGCCTGTGCTAAAGACAGGTGAGCGCAAATTCTCGCACAGGTATGTGAACACACGTGTTATTCTGCATGCCGTCATGATCTTCCTGACAGAGAGTCAGGGGACGCCTTTGCAGAAACACTGTCACTTTGCCCTTCCTCTTTTGATGAATCAGGACCAATATCTGAGCAAGCTGCTCTTTACTAAAAAAAAAAGCAAACACAATTGCATATGTATATTTTTGCATAAATATGGTAAACTGCTACATCATTTTTTTGTAGGATGCTTTGGCAACTTTTTCACACTTGCTAGTCAATTCTCTTTTTATGAAAATTAAAAAGACACGTAAAATGATTGTAAAGGTTCAGATTTTATTTTTCAAAAATAACAAACATGTCATACTTACCTGCTCTGTGTAATGGTTTTGCACAGAGCAGCCCCGACCCTCCTCTTCTTGGGTTCCCTGGCAGTGCTCCAGGTCCCTCTCCCCTGCTGACTGCCCCCAGAGCAAGCTGCTTGCTCTATGAGACACACAGAGTGAACCTCAGCCCCGCCCCTGCTCCCTCCTCACTGACTGTAATTGACAGCCAATGGCTCCTGCTGCTGTGTCTCAGCCAATGAGGAGGCAGAGACCCAAGAGAGCTTCTGTTCTTGTGCACATCACTGGATCGGGATCTGGCTCGGATGAGTATAAGGGGGTCTGAGGGGGGAGCTACACATTGAAGGTTTTTTACCTTCATGCATAGGATTCATGCAGGTAAAAACCCTTCAGCTTTTAGAATCATTATAAAGCAGACCTCTATTTGCCACTCACAGAACACACAGCATTCTGTGAATGGACAAGGGGTGAGGATGGGGTGTATGACACTATCATGAACCAAGGAGCTCCAGTTGGCAGCAGCTGAAACTACAATGGGAGGTAATGTAAAACACCTAATTTTTGTATACACAACTGAATTTTAGAACACAAACTGAGCCTGGAGTTCCATGTTAAAGATAGACTACACTGATCTGGCTACTACCAAGAATATCACTGGGAATACTGGAGCAACACATGACTCTCCACCATTCTACTGCCTTCCTAAGTTGATTCAATAGCTAAAGTGATATCAGTGAGGCCAACTGAGTAACATCTGAATCTCCACTCTTCCACTGCTGCAGTCATTTCCTGGTACAGGGAAAACACAGGGACCTTATTGCAGTGAATATTACATCTGTCTGCTGTATGCAAGGGAAGACTGAGCTCCAGGAAGGCACTTACGGCTTGAGAAGGTACTTGAGAAGGCTACGGTTAGGTATTCAACCCCTCCCTACTTGGTGTTTGAAATACACCATTGAAAAGATATTCAAGGACTGGACTACCAATACTCAAGTGATACAGCAACTGTGAGTACTAGGGGACAAGGTCAAACTCAGTTGCGGGTCTCACTTGCCCTACACATATACTAATTGAGTGACGGCACTGCCAAAGAAATTGTATTATGGCTGCATGCTCCCAGCTTGCGGAGGCTTTACCTCACAGGTGAATATGGATTTTAGTAACTTTGAGAGACCAACTTTTTTTTTTTTTTTTTGAGCCTGTCCTGCACTGCGCAAAACTAAGACACCAAATTGAACCAAAAAAGTGCATGTGAACAAACAGAAAAAAATTGCACTTGGGTGTCTCATGACATCCACCCAAACAGGAAGGATCCCTTTTTGTCCCCCCAGGGCACAAGACTCCTAACACAGCCAGGCTCACTCAGGTCCACCTAACCAAAAGGCCTGGAAGACCCCATTCTTCATGAAAAGCTGAAGTGAACCAATGATTATCAATGGGTAATCGGTGATCGGCTCTCTCAATCAGACACCCCCCCCCCCCATGGCAGGGAAGGAAGGAAGGAGTGAATGAATGAAAAGGGTTTCAATGTGCATACAATGGCTAGGACCAGTGGTCTGATTACAAAAATTGCCCCAGTTTCGGTCAAAAGGCCTGGCATGTGAGACAAGGTGCAGAAAAAAGCAAGTAATGTCATGGCATAGCATTGTTTCACACAGTGGGGTCCCAGATCCATACTGTTACTCCAGCACCCCTGGGTCGCTACTCCCAGGGGCTCTTGATGCCCTGGGCTCTCTGCTTTCATAACCCTCAGCCAGACAAGGTAGCACAGTTCAATTCAGGATGCACTGGGCCCTTCAGATTCCTCCGCACCAGGAAAAAACTCCCATCCTACACCATACCCAATGGATGCTTTATTCAGTTACTTTCCCAAAGGGAACATCCCTCAGGACCCCCATCATATCAGCAGGGATAATATAGACAGCCATTCCAGCCAAAAGGCTAGAAGGATGGCAGGGAACTCCTACTGGACACTGATAACAGATACTACAATTGATTTTAGCCAAAAGACCCAGAAGCCATAAAGGACCTAAGAGACAAATGTTCAAGAAAATCTAATAGGAGGGATACAAGTATTTTAATGGCACAGCGTACCTAGCCAAGTGTACCCCTTTATGGTCACCCATTTTCCAATGACTACTTCTTGCAGAATAATGGGCCATATCCCAAAATACAGACCCTAGAAAGGAGCTTCTGGCAGTGAATTGTGTGTACTCCAGTGGCCTACACAGTCCTTAGATCTCAATCTAATATAGTAGTTGGGATGTTGCAGAACTAGAGATTCTAAGCATGTGTGACCAAAGAATCGAAATGACCTGTGTGACGCTATTAAATCAGCATTGGCCAAGATTCCTAAAGAATATCTCTTGTACCTTGGTGAATTAATGCTGTGAATAATCCAGGCTGTTTTGACATATGATATTTTGAGTGATGTCAAAACATAAGCAATGCACTTTGGTAAAAATACGGTGTCATTTTTCAAATAGTCCTTTTGGTAAATTCCTCCAGGCCTTCTGCATTTCTTAACGTAACCCTTCTTATGACTTTGACTGCTTTCTGTTCTTCTTCTTATACTTCCCCCTATGTTCATTTATGCTGAGGTTGGAGTCTTAAAATGGGCAATCTTTGTCCATTGTCTATGCTTCCCTTGTTGATCCTCTCACTAAATTATCCTATATGACTCAATGGGAAAGGGACTTGAATAGCTCCTTAGATCTGGAAACTTGGCAGACTGCGGCCCATTCTCTATCAAAGATATCGATTATTACTGCTCTTATTGAATCCAATTACAAAAAGCTACTTTGTTGGTACTTGGTTCCTACGCGTCTTGCTAAAATATGTCCTTCAGTATCACCTAATTGCTTCTGGTATTGCAGACAAGAGGGAACTATGTTCAATATTTGGTGGAAATGTCCGGTAGTGAATAGATTTTGGATCCGAATGTTTAATTTTATCTACTGGGTTACGGGAATTAATATTCGTTGAACACCGGAAGTGGCCTTATTTCATCTGCTACCTACTACCGTTCCCAAAAAATCGACTAAACTAATTCATTACCTCTCACTGGCGGCACGTATTACCATAGCTAGAAGTTGTAGACAATCATTGATTCCTCTAGACGGGGTTAAACAAAAACCTAATTGGATAATGGTAAATGATAAGTTAACTAGCATTGTCAATAATGATGAATCTAGATTTGAGGGAACGTGGGAACCATGGATCAGATATATCTCCAGTGCTTAACAACGCCGCAGCTGACTCTCTCATTTTCTCCCTCTTCCCCCCCCCCTTTTTTTTTTTTTGTCTTTTTCTTTTCTTCTCTCCTCCTTGTCTTATCCTAGATCTTTTCTTTCGACATCCCTATTCTTACCTTTTTTCCTTTTGAATTGGGGTTTTATATTGGTGGTTAATTTCTCTGGCAATGCCCTTGTCCATCGTCTGTTGGAACGTTTGCTACCTGGTGAGAATGCTGGTTTTTATATATATATATGCTTATATGTTCTATAACTTTGTTTATTCTCACCATTTCGCCATGTGGGCGGAAATGTTATTGTTCCTATGCATACCACTGTAAACCAATTCTCAATAAAAATATTGAAGTATAAAATGGGCAATCTATCATTTTAAATATTCCATCTTCAGGGCTCAGTGGCTACTTTCACACTGATCCACAGCAAAAACGCACATGTATTTGTGGTGAATTTTTTTACAGGACATGTGACTCAAAAAATGCACTGCGGGTGCATTTTTGATGCGTTTTTACAATGTTTACCATCGATTTCAATGGGGAGGTGTGGTTTTGGTGCAGATTTTTAAAGCACTAAAACTGCACCAAAAATGAAGCAAGCAGGATTTTAAAAAACGCACCTGACCCGCAAGAGTTCCATAGAAGTACACTGTCACATGTTTTTCTTCTGCTTTTTATAACGCAAAAAAAGGATCAGTGTGAAAGTAGCCTTAACTGTCTCCTAAGTGTGTTTAAAGTAGTTAACATGTTGAAAAATGAAAGCCCAACTCTAGACAAAACCTGAACTCCCTCTTATAACTCCCTCCCACACCCCTATAAATTATCACTGGCAGAAAAAATGACAAGGAACTAAATGCCCTTTTTATTTACCTAAAGCTGCGCCACATGACGCTCCAGTCCCAAGTCTTCTCTCCTTTTCTGCAAGTGAGTTCCTTCTTTAGATATCCATGTCTGTGCCTGCATGACGTGGACACATCCTATTGACTGTCCAGCTGCAGGGTTCTCTCAGGATCCAGAAGAGGAGTGATGTTAGTATGAGAGAATAGTCAGGGAAAGGTAGGCATGGGCATCCTTGCCATGGGTGTATTGGTTCTCTACTCTCGGAAAGGGTGCCAGCATGGGTCAGGTAGAAAACCTAGGTGAGTATACCTTTCCTCATTTCATAATAAAGAAAAAAAAATGCAGGATGAGTTAGAGAGGGGTGGGGGTGGTTCATATTTTTCCTAGAGTTGAATTTTTTCTGGCCAGTTGTTTTCCTGAAGATATTGCATTATTAACAAAATCAGTATGTTTTTCCCAATATTCATTTAAACCCAAACTGAATGAGGGTTAGTTTTCTTAAGTACTGTATATAATAAACATTTAACATTTTAAAGCTAAATACTTGTATTCTTTGTTGCATCTTATTGCTGTTTAGTACCTATAATATCTTTGCAGTCACTTCCTGTCTACAATGTACATTCATGCACTCCAGTAATGGCTGAGGTTTCCTGATGTTGGCAATAGTGGACAATCTCTGTGTAATGTATTTTGAAACAACCACTTGTAGTCAGAAATTGGGAGACATGGGCAAAGATTTGGCACCCTATAACAGAAAGTGCCTGAACAAGGACCTTCATGACACCATCACAAGGTATTATTTAAATTGGTTTTAAAGGCTTAAGGTTTTTTACCTTGATGCATTCTATGCATGAAGGAAAAAAACCTTCTTTGTATAGCAGCCCCCCCTAATACTCACCTAAGCTCCTTCTCAATCCAGCAATGCGCACTGGAGTCTCAGCTATCCCAGGACTTCCTCTTCTCATTGGCTGAGACAGAAGCAGCAGCCATTGATTGCTGTCAATAACAGCCAAAGAGCCAATGCGAAGAGAGAGGGGGCAGGGCCAAGCCACAGCTTCATGTGTGAATAGACACACGGAGCAGTGGGTGCCCCATAACAAGCTGTTTGCTGTGGGGGCACCTAAAAGGAAGGAGAAGCCAGGAGAGCCTGCAGGAGACCCGAGAAAAGTAGGATCCAGACTGCTCTGTGCAAAACCACTGCACACAGGTAAGCATAGACATGCTTGTTATTTTTTTCTTCAAAAAAACAAATTTTTAGAATTACTTTAATCAAAGCTGATAAACAATATTGAATTTAAAATTGGCATTTCAAATGACATTTCAAATGACATTAAAGTTTATATCAGATTTTAGTAATTGGGTGTACATTTATGTTAATCAGTCTCTTACACCATTTGCTGAATTGCAACCCTTTCAGTTAGTTTTAGTTCACTTATACTTGATTCATACACCTAGAACCAAACTGTTGTCAGTGTAGGGTGACAGTTTGCCTGGCTCTTCTAGTTATTAGATCTGACTTCTAGTTTTCAGTTCTAAGTGAACTCATGTAGAGTGGACAAACTGTCTTTTTCAGCCCTTTTGCTTTCAGCCTCAGCATGCCTTGCAAGGCAGGGGATTGATGGGGCCATACAGGACAGTTAGCTTAAGGCAGAAAGAAGTATGAGGGCCTGTGTTGACTTGTGTTGACAGCCTTTGGGTTTTTGTTGATGCCACTAGTTTGCCATCAGTTTGAGATGCTGTGGACATGTACTTGACATCCTTCTGATCTGCATTCACCTGCTTCAAGTGGATTTTGCATTTCCATGACTTGTATCTAATGCAAATAAAAGCTGAACAAAAGTCCTAACTCCGGTCTTGGCCAAAGAGAACCCACAAAAAAAGATGACAGACAGAAACCAATGCACTACGTTCCAATGTTTCCTCTCACATAGAGGTGTTTTTGTGATCACGAAAATATCAAATTTTGTCTATACTATATACTATTACTATAATTTGCTTCCTCCCAATTGGTGTTGCTCCATGCCATAGTCTTTTGAATACTGCAATCTTCTATGCTTGTTGTCTTTCTGCTAAAATGGTCTGTTCTTAGCAATGACAAGCCCTAGAAGATCAATTCTTAGAAAACTTCTTTCCATGGTTGAAAACTGGACTTTAGCACCAGATGACTCTGCCAGATGCTGCAAAAGTACATAAATGAATTTCCTTTGTGTTAAAAAAAGTAATCTTTAAGTAATGATCATGCGATACAGACATATTTTTGGGTCTTTTGTAGCATTTACTGTCATCGGCTTGCCCAGTTTCTTGAAATTGCTTTATGACAGACTGAACAACACATCTTGAAATTCCAGTTTGGCAGGCTATTGCTTGCTGGCTTTAGCCTTGCTGGTGTAAAATAATTTTACAGCTGTGTACCACTAGGCATCCAACAAGATATCAGTGACATTATGGAAAACAGAACACTCTCTTATTTTAAATTATTTTCCTATTTAATTGTATTCCATTCTTATTATAATTATTGATCAGTAAACATAGCAAAGCTGGGTTAGCTGGACTTTCAACAAACCCTATGGGATGTTCGCAATCACCGCATCATAGTGTTGAATCTCACAATAATTTATTGGAATCAAATGGTTTTTTTTATGGACATTTTTAATTATAATTTGCAAGCTACAGCTAAAAAATGGTATGGGAAAGCTGGGCACTGCCTTGGGGGATATTTACCAAGTAATTGTTTTGTTAAATGCCATTTAGAGGGGAGAAGGTCTTATAATGTGGGCTAAAGGATAACATTAAAAATACACAATTCCTCTGAATAAAAAAACTTTGGGGAATCCTTAAAACTGCATGTGAAGCTGCAAAGCAAGGCAATATGCCCCTTTAAAAGTATATTTTTGTTTGCACACAGTGGCATGGATTCTGTCATTCAGCAGAGGTAGCACTACTAAAGACAGATCCCTGTCATGGTGGCGGTAGCACTAATGCTGCTAAATGACAGATCCCTGTTGGCTTCTGTTTGTAAAAAAACTGGTCTAAGTTCATGGGTAACATAATTGACCATATATGGTCATGACCATATTTGGTCAAGGACGTCACCCAGGATCTTTTGCCGGTTTGTTTACATACAAAAGCTGGCAATTCTTTTGGGGGCATAGGATGTTGGGATGAGGCTTTGCTTCCCCTCCTTGATTCCCATTCCCATTTTTTAAGGTACGTGGCCTGGTATGGATCAGGATGGGGGGACACACAGGGAGTGCATGCTTACTGCCCTTTGCCCTTTTCTTTCCTGACCACCCAGCCTAAATGCCTAAATAAGGGTATTTTCAAAATTTTAAGGGGTATTTTTCTATTGGTGTACTGGTTCTTAAAGATAAACAAAAAAGGCATTGGCTCTTCTAAAATTTCATACAATACCTATCCAGTCATAAAGTCTGGGTTCTCAGGAAAGGGAGAGCAACAAGCCTGTGCCTCCCTTTCCCTTTTGAACCATATCAGGCCACATGTCTTGAAGCCTCCCCCTGGCAAAGCACGTTTTCTGTGTGGAGGGGGCAAGGACCTGATCCCCAAAACCCTGTCCCTAAAATGAAATGGGAGTGGTCTGCGGGAAAGAAACTTAATGGGAACTGAAAGCCCCATTAGAATAAGGGGGCTTTTTGATATCCTGCTGCCACTCCTATGTGAATGTTACAACTTGGTAACCATGATGACCCACCTTTTGATGATATTGACCCACTGACAAAACCAGTAGCCTGATGATGTTCTCCTGCCGCTACACCTCTTGCAAATGGGAGATCCCTGGACGACTTCTGTATGTAAACAAACTGGCCAAGGGGCCTAGCCCCCTTCTGTTTCTGACTATGTGGTCAATTCAGTAAATCTGACCCTGCATATGTATTCTGTATACCTGTTGTCTTGTTCAAGAAATGCACAGAGGCAGCAAAAAGCTTTCTCTGCTTCCTGAGCTGCTACTACATCTTCTGTAATAAAATGTGTCACCAAAAATGCCTGATTAAAAAATAATCATATTAATCTATTAAACTATTCTGGTCTGGCGTTAAATGTTTCACTTACAGAGAAAATACATTTCAATCCTTTGACTAACATGTATATTAAGACGCTAATTAAAATGACTGCACAATCTGCTGCATCAGTTCTCTGATAAACAACAGACGTCCAAATAACCTTCATGGTGGCAATCATATGGCACTTAGATCTTATGAGCTCTTACATTTACAGTTGTTTATTACATTTTGTGACATTTGCTTCATTTTAACCTGATTTAACTTTTACAGAACCAAAACAAGGATTTCGCTAGAACACATGTATGTATATTCAAACTATATATTATACTGGATTGATTTACTTATTTGGGGTTCAGCAAAAGTCTCATGAATATTTGTTTTTTGTAACACAGGGCAGTTCAAGGGAAATAAGCTAAGATAGTCGCGTTAGACCAGCTTTTCACAGAGCAGCTCTCTTCACAGAATCAGAAATAAAATGATTACTGTGCTCATGTTGCTAATTAATTTGTCCATGCTCCTTCTTTAAGTTTAGAATGTGTACATTGTTAGTAGTCTATGAGGGGTCGAAGGTGTCAAACATGTATAAAATTAAACTAAAGACTTGTCCATGTGCTTTCACACATTTTAGGTTTTGTATATACTATCTGCCAAGGAATATAATCCAAAGGCAAAGGACGATAGATCCTCTGTTGTGTACAAGGGACTGTAGAAGATGAGACCCCTCTGTGATGGCGCTGAAACTAAGATAGCAAACGTGGGCAAAAAAATATAAAACCATGTATAATTACAAAAATTCTTAAAGAAAAGTTCATATAATGAGCGAGAGTGAAGTAAAATGCAAAGGAGCAGGGGAGCATCATGAAATCAGTGGGCCCGTGTGCTAGATCAAAAGTGGGCCCTAAGAATAGAAAAAGATAAAAATGCAGCACGCAAGGTGGAGCAGCAAAAAGTGGGCATGGTTTAAATTGTGCTAATTATTGTGCGTGACTTAAAGGGGGTGTGGCTAAATAAAGTCAGAGATGACTTGCATAGTGCAGAATGTGGTAATGTTAAACCGGGAATGTACAGTGCAGAACGAGGGGGCAAAGATGCCAAGTGTGAACCTTCCTCCCATATCAAAAAAGGATGAATAGTGCATAGAGTGGCTGGGTTGGCATAGTGCACCAGAATGACAACCCTAAGATATTACCATCATTGAAAAAATTTACAGGATAGGAAGGGGTGTTTCACTTGTGCAATGTAGTCATAAGAAAGGTAAAACAGAGTCAACCTTCAAAATTACTATCTGGGAAACAAGGTAGCTTATAACTCTGCAATGTAATTCTGCAATTTGATTTTACGTAATGCCATGCCTATATTCAGATCTATGGTGTTAAAGGATAAGTTCACCTTTGGGAACGGTGCATGTTCCACCCGTTTTTAGGGTGAAACATGTAACATGTTCCCATAGCTGCAGCCACGCCCGCCCCCCCGTTCCCTCTGACAGATAATACGGGAAGAAGTTTCCTCATACTATCTGTCAGATTTGAAAACAGCGCGGTTGTGCGGGGCTCCAACCACATGGCCGTGTCACTCATTCAGAGTTCTGTGAATTGAGTTCCTACAAGTCCCAGCAGCCTTAACTACCATGGCGCTGTGGAGTGCTGTGGTAGTTCATTGAAGTTTCCTGTCAGAATATCTGCTTGCCCGTACATCCTGTACGGCAAGCAGATATTCTTTTTTTTTTTTAATTCAAACTTTTATTTTATCTTCCAGTACATAAAGAACAACAACGCATTTGAAAAAATATTTCACATGTACATATTTTCATTTACCGTACCCCATTATTACCCCCACACCCACCCACCCTTCCACCCTCCCCCCAACCCATTTTCCCCATCCACATCCTCTTTCCTGAACTATATCTTCTCTCATATTTATCTATCTATCTCTGATACTGCTCTCTCTCAGATTCTCAATTAAGGCTCTCTCCTCACTTCTAAACTTCCCCCTCAATTCCGACCAGTTCCATATATCTTTCAGAAGTCTTACATTTCAACCAACTACACCACATTTTCCTGAATTTTTCAATTTTATCCTCCTCCATGTGGCATAGCTCCTCCATCCTATAGATATTTTCAACTCTATTTATCCATTCGTTAATTCTTGGTGCTTCAGGAACCTACCAGAAATTGGGAATCAAACCCTTTGCCACACTAATTAAATGATAAAGTACCCCAGGCAAGCAGATATTCTGACAGGTCTGCAGAAGACCTGCATGGGATCAGCGATCTACTGATCGCTGGTGTAACGCTTCCAGGCTCCTGTAGACAAAAATAACAAATGCACAATTTTTACCTGAAAAAATTTTTTAATTTATTATTTTTGTCTAAAAGGTGAACTTATCCTTTAAGGAACTGCAGAATCTTGTTGGCAGAGAGCATTTACTATGTGTGCGTGAGTGTGTTACAAGCCTCAGGTACTGCTGCCCTTCCTGCCACCTGATGTCCAGGAGTGACCTGTGAAAACAGGTCCAACAGTGATTCACAAGTTGTCAGGCCCATGTCCCACCAAGACCAAGTCACATAAATTGTCACAGTCTCTTACCAAACAATTGCTACTAGCTTGCTTAATCCATCTAGGGCAGCAGGCCACAGTATCTTAGCATTTAGTAGTAGCATTTGTTTCTTAAGAGATTGTGGCCTGCTGCCATGGATTTACCACTTCAATACTGGGAACTTTCACCCCCTTCCTGCACAATCAAATTTTCGGCTTCCAGAGCTGTCACACTTTGAATGACAATTGCTTGGTCATGCAAGACTGTACCCAAATTATTATTTTTGTTTTCACACAAATAGAGCTTTCTTTTGGTGGTATTTCATCACCACTGGGTTTATTATTTTTTGCTAAACAAACAAAAAAAGAATAAACATTTTGAAAAAAAAAATATTTTTCTTAGATTCTGTTTTAAAATTTTGTAAATAAGTCATTTTTTTTCTTCACTGATTTGCACTGGTGGGGCTGCACTAATGAGCACTGATAAGGCTGCACTGATTGGCACAGGTGTGGCTGCACTGATGAGGCGGAACTGATGGGCATTGGTGAGGCTTCACTGATGGGCACTGGTGGGGCTGCACTGATTGAAAATGGTTAGCAAGCTAGTAGTAGCATCACTTACTACAGTAGTCTACAGCCCTGGCCAAAAGTCTTGAGAATGACACAAATATTAATTTATCTGCAAGGAAACACATGCAGTCATCATTGCTTTGCACAAAAAGGGATTCCCAGGCAAGGATATTGCTGCTACTAAGATTGCACCTAAATCAACCATTTATCTGATCATCAAGAACTTCAAGGAGAGAGGTTCAATTGTTGTGAAGAAGGCTTCAGGGCACCCAAGAAAGTCTAGCAAGCGCTGGGACCATCTCCTAAAGTTGATTCAGCTGCGGGATCAGAAACCACCAGTGCAGAGCTTGCTCAGGAATGGCAGTAGGCAGGTGTGAGTGCATCTGCATGCACAGTGAGGCGAAGACTTTTGGAGGAAGACCTGGTGTCAAGAAGGGCAGCAAAGAAGCAACTTCTCTCCAGGAAAAACATCAGGGACAGAGTGATATTCTGCAAAAAGGTACAGGGATTGGACTGCTGAGGACTGCGGTAAAAGTCATCTTCTCTGATGATTCCCCTTTCCTATTGTTTGGGGTATCTGGAAAAAATATTTTCCGGAGAAGAAAAGGTGAACACAACCATCAGTCTTGTGTCATGCCAACAGTAAAGCATCCTGAGATGTGTGGGGTTGCTTCTGAGCCAAGGAAGTGGGCTCACTCACAATTTTGCCTAAGAACACTGCCATGAATAAAGAATGGTACAAAAATATCCTCCAAGAGCAGCTTCTCCCAACCATCCAAGAACAGTTTGGTGATGAACAGTGCCTTCTCTAACATGATGAAGCACCTTGCCATAAGGCAAAAGTGCTAACTAAGTGGCTTGGGGAACAAAACATCGATATTTTGGGTCCATGGCCTGGGAACTCCCCAGAAATTAAAGCGGAGTTCCAGCTGAAAAAAAAAAGTCAGCAGCTATAAAAAAATGTAGCTGCTGACTTTTAAAATACAGTCACTTGCCTGTCCCTCGGTCCAGCGGTGTCCTCACCACCGCTGGTTTCACCAGTCGTCTTCTCTCCCTGGTGCTGGCATCTTTAGTGTGGGCACCCGGCTGCACAGCCGGGTGCCCACTACACATGCGCAAGAAGCGCTGCGCTTTGTGAATGGCCCCGTAGTCTTCTGGGACCTGTCACGTGTCCCAGAAGACTACAGGGAGGGAGGGAGGACAACTTCCGCTTCCGATCGCCTAGGTGGGAGCAGGTACCTGTCAAATTCGGGTACCCACTCCCGAAAGGTGCCAATCCTTAATGAGGAGAGGGGGGACAAAGCATTAAAGTGGAACTTCCCCTTTTGGGTGGAACTCTGCTTTAATCCCATTGAGAACTTGTGGTCAATGCTCAAGTGGCGGGTGAACAAAAAAAAACCCCATAAATTCTGACAAACTCCAAACCTTGATTATGCAAGAATGGGTTGCCATCAGTCAGGATGTGGCCCAGAAGCTGATTGACAGCATGCCAGGACGAATTGCAGAGGTCTTGAAAAGGAAAGGTCAAAACTGCAAATATTGACTCTTTGCATACACTTAATGTAATTGTAAATAAAAGCCTTTGACACTTGTAAAATGCTTGTGATCATACTTCAAATATCCATAGTAAGATCTAACAAAAAGATCTAAAAACACTGAAGCAGCAGACTTTGTGAAAATTAATATTCGTGTCATTCTCCAAACTTTTGGCCAGGACTGTACTAGCTTGCTTAATCCAGGGCAGCAGGCCACAGTCTGTTCTTACCAAACAAGTGCTGCTACTACTAGCTTGCTTAGCAAAGGCAACAGTGACAGTCTCCTCTCTTTCTGAATCCAGGTCAGGGAAGCAGACTTCTGTATGTCACATCATGCCGCCTTGAGTCCCACCATTCCCCCCACCTGACACAGCCAGACAGACTTCAGGAGGTTTCAGTCCTCAGCAGCAGCCCCGTCCTCTGTCCATATGATTGTTCCAGGCGGGGCCGAGGCACAGCAAGCTGACAAGGCGGATCACTCTGCCAGGTGCTTACAGTGACTGTGGGCAGCAGTGGCTGGATCTATAGAGTAAGCATCCGCAAATGTGTGGTCGCCACCACCCTTGTGTGTCAAAATAAAAAAAGGCCCAAAAAGTTGACTGCCTGCTATTAAATGTCTAACCACTTCTGGGACCCAAAAACTGACCATTACATTTGGCATGTTTTCTTACTCCATGTGGGCAGAGTGTGACAGGGCACAGTAGACCCCCCTGCCCTTGGGGGCCCATGTACACCGCACACTATGCACACATGGATGATACGCCACTGCAAAGCAGACTGGATGGAAGGAAACCAAGCAAATTGTCCACAGTGCAAACACAACTGTTAGATGGTGTCAAGGATCCGGGTATGACCAGAAATGTGTGGACTGACACAGGGAAGTAACAGGCTTCAGGAATGATATAATAATATAATTTATTATTAGCTACCCAAATATACAATGCACAGTAAATAAACCAACCTTCCACTAATCTTAGTATGTGCAGGAACACAGGCGCAGTCAGGGCTGGAGAGGTGGAAGGGTCAGGCCGGCCATATGATTCTGTTAACGACCATCTGGTGGTACCCCTAGCAGTCCTCAGGACAGGATTTCTCAGGACGCGGAGTCTAAGTTCCAGTCTGCTTATTCACCAGGGCCCCTGATGGTGGGGATGGACTTGGAGCAGACAGAAACCAGGTCGCGGACCCTGAGTACACCTGCTCGTGGTAGAGGGATCTGCCAGAGGTATATGCAGGTAGGAAGCCTGATGTGAAGAGGCAGAAGGTGTGAGCAGGGATGGCTGGATCCGTGCAGGATGGATGGATCGTCTGGGTAGCGTAAGGCATAGTCAGGCAGGCCAGGTCAGCAACGTGCGGGCAGCGAGGTACCGAAGGAGCAGGCAGAGAATAGTCAGGGTCATAAGCCGGGTTCAGTAACTCACGGGCAGCATGGTACAGAGGATCAGGCAGAAGGATGGTCAGGCAAGCCAGGGGTTAAACAGGAGACGGTCAGCAGGGTCAGGAACAATGCAGAGTCGGCAACAAATAAAATAGGCAGAGGACCAGGAACACAGGATACAAGGTACAGGGGCTCATGGGAAACAACACCAAGGCCCTGACTGCAGGTCTGGCCATTCCTTAAATACACCTCCTGCAATCAGCCCCAGGTGTTGGCTGATTGCAGGAGTGAGCTTCTGGCTGCTGAGAGCACCCGCTGGTCAGCCCTGGTACTGCAGCCCACACGGCAGGTGAGTCCCACCACCAGTGCTGAGTCCATTCCTGACAGATGGAATCAGTGTGTGACGGATTGTTCTGCCACCAAACAGGTTAGGTATGGCCCTGGCAAAACAATCCATCACCGTCTGGTTCTAACAGTTGTGTTTTACTGGGGGCAATATGTTTGCTCTTTGTGACTACGTAGAGTGGTACTACATATTTCTGAAAAATTAATTTTACAGACCGAAAGCAATGTAAGATACTTCCAGGACAATTTATGATCAGCTATTTAAAAAAAAAGATAGATTATTCATAGTAGCCCATCATGTGGCCCCTGTTGATTTCTCACTGAGATACTTGTTGCTGATTTTTCCATGAATTTGCAGTCTAAAGTTGTGTATGAGTATGAAAGAAACACAGTAATAAATTATTTGTTCCAGCAGACATTACGTGTTTACTAGACAATTTTGTAATTTACCTATAAGAAAATAAAATTACAAATAAACATTGTTACAAATAAAATCTACAAAGCAAGCATATAAAGCAGACACTTTGAGGTACCCTCATGAACTGTCAGTTAGGAGACAGAGTGCCCCAAGCGATCTATTATGCAAATTTGACCAGTTCTTGTTGACAAACTAAGGCTTGACTCCTGCCGTCTGCTGCATCTCAATATTGGTCATTGAAGCAACCTTAAATGTGAAGCAACCACAATACCCTAAAAAAAAAAAATTTGCACTGCTTGTTTAACAACCTGTTCTCCAGAGCAGTTTTGAGATTTTTCACAAACATGTAAACATTTGCTAACAAAATATTTTGAACCCCAAATATTAAATATTTTCTGAAAGCAGAGTCCCTGGAGAATTAAATGGTGCTATTGCAATTTTTTATGCCACACAAAATTTGCACAGCCATTTATTAAATGCACATTTTCAGGAAAATTTGGGATAAAGTATAAAAGATGCTGCTATGTCAAGTAAATAGATGCTTGACATGATAAGATTTAAAATTGGCAACAAACTATGGCACCGAAAATTGACCATAGGTGATGCTTTAAAAGCCTTTACAGGTTATCACTTTAGAGTTTATCATGAATTAGGACCCTAGAATTATTGCTATCACTCCAACGTTCACGATGATACCTCATGTGTGTGGTGCGATCACCTTTTATATATGCGCACCAGAGCTGTGCATGTATACGTGGGTGTACAAGGGTGCTTATAGTCTTTTTTATCTTTATTTAAATTAATTTTTTCTTTTTTTATTGTTTTTTATTTAACTTTATTGCTATCACAAGGGGGTAAACAAGCCCCCTTGTGATAGGTTTGGACAGGTGACAGGTAACTTTATGGAGATATTAAGAGTCTATTAGACCTCTGATGTCTCAATTGCCCTCCAAAGGAGCTAACCAAGCACAGATCATGCTTGGTTCCCATCTTCCCTGGCTGTATTAGTGAGGGAATGACAGCTCCGAAACTGGAAGTGACAAAATCATTATCACTTCCAGGTTCATTCATCACAGAGGAGATGGGGGAACAGAGGTTCCTCCATCTCCTCTGCGGGAAGCTTTTCCAACAGTTTACCATGGTCTAGGGATCCCTGGAGGAACGGAAGAACCAGAGAACCACCGTGAGTGGTGGCAAGAGGGGAGCTCTTTAAAGCACTGTAAAAGTAATTACTTTTATAAGACAGCTAGACAGCTAATTGAGGACTGAAAAAAACAGTACCAGAGTCATGGCTGCAGCTTGCACCATAATCCTGGTATAACCACTTGCTGACAGTACGTTTTGTATACATACAGTGGCCAGCAAGTGGTTAAAAGACTTCTAATTTATTTAATACAGCTATATGAAATCAACATAAACATTGTAACTTATAAAAACAATTAACCTCTTTTTGACTACGTAACGCAAATATGTGGAAGCAAAAAAATTTGGCTTTACACACAAGCAACGCACATATGCGACCATGGCAGAGGGAGGTTGTGTTCTGGGATCACACGCTCAGTACACTGACCAAGTCGTCACTGACAGCTCTCAGTCAAGGTTTCTAGTCAAGAGTCATGTGACTACTGTGACAATCACAGCTGTCACACGACACAGAAGACACACCGCCTATTGGGAATTAAAGTTTACTCGCCAGAAGGCAGCGTTAAGGGAATAAACATCCCATATACTATAGCTCATCATAGAGCCCTCTGAAATGTAAACAAGTTCACCATTTCAATACTAGGCACTCTCACCCCTTGCTGCCCAAGCCAAGTTTCAGCTGTCAGTGCTGTCGCACTTTAAATGACAATTGCGCAGTCATACAACACTGTACCCAAATAAAATGTTATTATCTTTTTGAGACAGAGCTTACTTTTGGTGGAACTTAATCACTACTGGGGTTTTTATTTTTTGATAAACAAATGAACAAAGACTGGCAGTTTTGAAAACAAGAAAACCCTTTTCTTAGTTTCTGCAAATAGTTAGTTTTTTGCAAATATTTGCAAATAAGTACATTTTCTTCTTCACTGAGGCATGCTAATGAGACTACACTGATGGGTAGTCTGATGACTGCATTGATGGACACTGATGAGGGTGCACTGATGGGCACTGATGAGGCTGCACTGTCGGGCACTGGTGAGGCTGCACTGATGGGCACTGATGAGGCTGCACTGATGGGCACTGGTGAGGATGCACTGATGGGCACTGATGAGGCTGCACTGATGGCCACTGATAAGCTGCATTGATGGGCACTGATATGCTGCACTGATGGGCAATGATATGCTGCATTATTGGACTCTGATATGCTGCACTGATGGACATGGATTGGCACCAATGGGGCTGCACTGATGGACACTGATGGGGCATCCCTGATTATCAGTGTAAACATTCCCTGTCACAGGAAAGCTGGTTATTGAGAACCAGCATTTGTTTACATGTGATCAGCTGTGATTGGACACAGCTGATCACATGGTAAAGCGGCAACGTCATTGAGTCTTTACCCTGATCAATGATGAGCTGTGCCTGAGGGACACAGCTCACCACAGATCACCGTGCTGCACACCCCAGAGGCACGCACGAGCGGTGTGACCAGGAGGATGTCATATGATGTCAACCCAGAGGGAGGAAAGGCCCGTCCAGCCATCAATCTGCTATTGGTTGGGCAAGAACCAGGTAAGGATAGTGTATAATACATAATACATATTTCACAGTTATAGTAACAATACAAACTATTTGCACTTATAAACCCCACAATGTATTCAGTAACCTGGCTTCTATAAATATAACACAAAAGACATGCAACACAGAGTACAATAATTATAATAAAAAAATGTGTACCAATCACCTATATACCAAACATAACTGTGAACATCCTAACCAATATACAATATACAGTAGTTCAATACAAACTGACATAAAAGTAATAAATGCCAGCATAACAGAAGAGAAAAGAATTGGAAAACTAGTTAGATCCCGGGGAGTCCATACCATATGATGCTGCAATAAGGTGTCGAGGACATCCATGGTATAGCTTCATGCATTTAGAGGTTTGGGAAACATGTGCCAAAGCAAAAAAAAACATTTAAAATTCTGCTTGGCAGGGAGCAGTGAATTTAATAATACTTAAGGTGAAACACTAAAATGCAAAATTCCTTTAAATAACACGCCTAGAGGATTGCCCTTAACCTGCCTGTGAAATGGTACATTAATACAACCCACTAAAGCAAAGCTGACATTTACAAAGGAAAGAATTGCCATTTAAATTGCCGATAAATGACAGCTGCTGGCTGCTTTGTTCTGATCGTAAGCAAAGTGACCAAGGCTTCTCCTCATCTATTCCTAGACCTTTGTGAGGGCATGTAACCTGGTATGGTTCAGGAGGGGGGTCTGCTATGAATTTTTTAAAGGGGACCCCATGCTTTTTTTTTTTTTAGTTCACCATCCTTGGCAGTTTGTTTCTATTCACCTGTCAGTCAGAAATCCCTAGCTGACAACTGAATGGGTTGGGTGGGGATATATCACTGATTGTTGACTTCCTAATAACCAGCTGCTGCTAAATATATCACTTCCACCTTGCAGCTCCAAACATGCAAAATCCCGTATTCAAACCAAACCAGAAGTGCACCACTAGTGTCAAATGCACAATATATTTCCTTGTGTAAAATGTTCTTTACATGTTTAGCACCCTCCTAGATAGGTGCTAGGTTAGGTAAATGTATGTCTTTAGCTCTTCTGTAATCAATGGAGCTGCTTGTGATTGCTCTGGTCTGCTTCCCCCTGCCTTCTGGATAGTTTTGGAAAGTAGTGGGCTGGATGAAGCAAATCAGCAGCTGAATATTTATGTTGTCTTAGCCAATCCCTGGAGGAGGGTGCCCAGATGGTGGCTGGGAGGGAGCATAAATAGTCTGAAGCCTTGAGTTGCCCTGTTCCCAGTAGGAGCGTTTCCCAGCTGGAAGGGCTGCTCTATCGGGCAGCCTGGCTGAAGTATCTGCTTGTGATCAATAGGGTCCCAACTGTGCACAGCTGAGGGGCCTATCCTACTATAAACTGTTTGAAGCTAAAAGAGGGCTTTCACCAGGAATCTAGTCTGCAAGATTAACCGAAGAGACTGCCTGAGTCTGGAGGGAGGCATCCAAGTTCCAGGGACACCACTAATACAGACCTGAGAGAAGAATCCAAGTGACTGTTTTTGTTGTTAACCCCTGGTGCACTAAGTTTAAGTCTTGCCTGGCCTGGGACATTGCTACTGATGTTCTAATGCTGTCCACGCTATGTCCATTTGCTGAAGAGATTGTTCTGAGAAGTAGCTGCAAAGGGAAGAGTATCCTCACATTCTTGTTCAGTGTTCTGGAGTATGTCACAGCTTCCATAAGCCCCATTCAAGTTGCTCTGGAGTATGTCACAGCTTCCATAAGCCCCATTCAAGTTAATATGCAATAAATTTTAAAATGGCAACCCTTAGACTGTTTACTGAGCCAGACTGTTTATTGAACCAGAGGAGTGAATCTTGCTGTTTGCTTGGCTGCTGCTACACTAGCTAGAAAAGAACCTGGGACATCTACACGTAGTAGTGCAGATATTGTTGTTTATAAGTTAGGCTGGCCATAAATAGATCATTTTTCTTCATGCAAAAAAAATAGTAATAATGGATTCCTCCATCCACACAATCAAGATGGACAGAGGAATCCTCCTCAGTGACAGCAGGGACTCTGCTATGTCACAATACACTGATCAGCAGCTGCAGGCCCTTGACTACAGCCACTGATTTAGAAATCTTCTCCAACAAGACTGTTCAAGTTGATTGTACTTCCCTTCTGTAAAAGAAAAACAATCTATGTAAGGAGGGGGTGGACCTTTCAATCAGCCACCCATCCTCCATTCATAGATCTTGTGTCAGTCATAGAAGTAAAAGGACAGCTTCTATGAATGGAGGAGGTGGGCGGAAAGGGTGGGTACAAACACTCTTTTTTTACCTAAATTTGGGCTTTAAATTGATGTTACTTCAATTAATAGAGCTATTTCACTTTAAAGGCGTTGACCTACACAAACTAAAAGTGCAAACATCAGAACTACCAAACAAAAACTCTTAATACAGAGATACACTATATTGCCAAGAGTATTAGCAAGCAATATCTAAAAACATATCTAAAAACATTAAATTATACCTTCTCTGGCATTGTGGGGAGAGGAGTGGATAAAGAAGTATGTGTACACAGACAGTCATGCTATTTATTTATTTAGTTAGTTGTTTGTTTGTTTATGTATATATTTATCACTGGGATTTATATGGTGCCAACAATTTACGCAGCTCTTTACATATATATATATTACACATACAATATATTGCCAAAAGTATTGGGAAGCCTGAACTGTAATGGCATCCCAGTCTTAGTCCATAGGGTTCAATATTGAGTTGGCCCACCCTTTGCAGCTATAACAGCTTCAAATATTCTGGGAAGGCTGTCCAAAAGGTTTAGGAGTGTGTCTATGGGAATGTTTGACCATTCTTCCAGAAGTGCATTTGTGAGGTCGTCAGTGATGTCGGACGAGAAGGTCTGGCTCGCAGTCTCCGCTCGAATTCTTTCCAAAGGTGTTCTATCGGGTTGAGGCCAGGACTCTTTGTAGGCCAGTCAAGTTCCTCCACCCCAAACCCGCTTATCCATGTCTTTATGGACCTTGCTTTGTGCACTGGTGCACAGTCATGTTGGAACAGGAAGGGGCCATCCCCAAACTGTTCCCACAAAGGGAGGATGACATTGTTCAAAATGTCTTGGTATGCTGACACCTTAAGAGTTCTCTTCACTGGAACTAAGAAGTCAAGCCCAACCCCTGAAAAACAACCCCACACCATAATCCTCCTCCACCAAACTTTACACTTGGCACAATGCAGTCAGGCAAGCACCATTCTCCTGGCAACCACCAAACCCAGACATATCCATCGGCTTGACAGTCAAAGAAGCGTGATTCATCACTCCTGAGAACTCGTCTCCATTGCTCTAGAGTCCAGTGGTGTTGTACTTTACACCACTGTATCCGACGCCTTGCATTGCACTTGGTGATGTAAGGCTTGAATGCAGCTGCTTGGCCATTCCATGAAGCTCTCTATGTACTGTTGTTGTGCTAATCTGAAGGCCACACAAAATTTGGAGGTCTTTAGCTATTGACTCTGCAGACAGTTGGCGACTTCTGCTCACTGTGCACTTCAGCATGCGCTGACCCGCTCTGTCAGTTTACGTGGCCTACCACTTCGTGGCTGAGTTGCTGTTGTTCCCAGTTGCTTCCACTTTGTTATAATATCACTCAGAGCTGACCGTGGGATATTTAATAGAAAGGAAATTTCATGGATGGACTTGGCAGGTCCAGGTTATGGTGGCAACCTGTCAAGCTACCAAGCTCCTGAGAGCGACCCATTCTTTCACAAATGTTTGTAGAAGCAGTCTGCATGCCTAGGTGCTTGATTTTATACACCTGTGGCCATGGAGGTGATTGGAACATCTGAATCCATTGATTTGGAGGGGTGTCCCAATACTTTTGGCAATATAGTGTATAAATATTGCATACATTTACCCTATTTATCTGTTCCAAAAAACGTTTTTACTTGCAATTTAATTTTCATTTACAAAAATAAACATATTTTTGACTATATGATTTAACACTTCTAGTCACAGATTATATTACCGTCTTTTAATTGGACAGTAACACAGAAACAAAACCAGTATATTTTCACAAAATACCAAGCTGAAGACAGACAAGGCAGCCATTGGATCTCTAGCACCACCAAATGGAAACACATTGGCAATGCAGTCAGAGAAAAAAATTAACAGGAAAACAACCTTTGTATGATGACATTTATTCATACTATCACAAACTATTAGAAAATCTTCATCACAGTAATGGAAATTATTATTTATTCAAGTATACCAAATGGTAAGACGATGGCAAGTGTATTTACTATGATAATCTATTTAAATATTTCATGTCATGACATTTCTGATTCATTTATTATTTTTATTTTTGTAGAAAAACAGTAATTAATAATAATAATAATAATAATAATAATAAAATAATAAAAAAAAATACTTACAGTATTTACTACAGTTAAAATGTTAGAATATGTCCTTGCTATTGTTAACCTTTTATAGTACTATGCTGTGTAACTCACTTCTTGTGTAACTGTATTGTTCACCTTGAAGGTGTCAGACGCTCACATAATAGAATCTTTCTGTGATTTAAAACATTATAATATAAATAATATATTGATTGCTACTAAACCTACTTATCATTATTTTTTTTCTCAAACTCAATACATTTTATTAATGCGTTTTTTTTTATAATAAAGTGTAACTGAAGGCAAACATGATTTTTTTATATAATAGCGGGAGGGTTATAACCCCTGTCATGAGTTTGTTTTTTTTGTGTCCCATTTGGGAGATTTTCCTGTCTCATAGCCACAACAGGAAGTGAGAGGAAATCTTTCCAAGGTGAGGGAAATCTCTGATAATCATCGGGGTCTCCAGGGCCAGTGTCCCTATTGGAAGATTTCCCTGCTATTACTTTTCTGATGACAAAACAAAACTTGGATTTTTTTTTAACTTTCACTTTTGGTTTTAATAATCTCCAGGACAAATAAAAAGGGTGAGACGGGCAGTAATACAAAAAACCAACAGGTGTTCTAATCCCTCTCTACTCTATTCAAAACTAAAAAAAGTTTTACCCTTAGTTATACCTTAAAGATACACTGTCACTCTGCCAATGTAGGGCAGTATCTCTGAAAAAGGCCCCCCATATACTTACCTTTCCTGTAATCTATCACAGCTCCCTGTTCCTCCACAGGCGGTGTGAATACCCAGCATTCCCAGATATAGAGGACTATGTGATTTGCTCCCTATGACAGTGCCAATTGCTAAGTCCAAGAACTGTCATATGACTGTAGGAGTGACACCATTGCCTTCCCAGATCCCCAACACAGCTGAATTTAGCACTAGTCATAGTTGTGCAAGGAGCTGTGAAGGTACATAGTAAGATGAGGTAGGGTCAGGGGCGGACTAACCATTCGAGCACTAGGGCACAGCCCGAGGGCCCAGGGTCAGTAGGGGGCCCCATAAGATGCCCCTGGTACCTTTCATTGGCTTTTTCATAGGCTTTTTTGAGTATGGGCAAGGATACAGGGGACCCATGATCCCCTATTGCCCGGGGGCCCCATGAGTTGTCAGTCCAACCCATGGTAGGGTACGTGAGTATAAGGAGGTCAGGGGATGCCATTTCCAAGACTTCTTGACCTGCATGTTCTGCCCCTTTATTTTTAATATAAACTTCTTTAACCCACACCAACTCCTCCTGAACTAACCTACACTGACACCCTACCCCCCTTAAATTCTCACTTGTATCTGTAGCAGGTCCAAGTCCTGTGCAATGTATACTTCTGTCTGTGCAGAATCCCCTCCAGCACTGGTCATCCCAGCACACTGAGCCCTTGTATACTTGAATGGGGCCACCTTCGATGCTGGAACTGCTAGCATTGGCCCACAGCAAACAGGAACACTTGTGGTAGGGAGAGGGCATTTGATATTAAAGGAAAACTGTGTTTATACAAATATGTAGGTAGACATTGCTGACTCTTTTTCTGAAAATGTTAGTTGGCCCCAAAACTCTTCAAGTCACTGGCTGGGAACACGTATTCAGCATGCAAAGTCAGAGGACACGTCTAATTATGCTCTCTCTCTATGCTGTGCAGTAGCAGCAGAACGATATGCAGCTGTGTATTCAGCTTGAGGGCCACTTAATTGATGGCAACCTAAGGATTTGCATATAGCTGTCATCCTGCTGGCTTCTTCTCTGATTAACACTCTCCTTGCCAGGCCTGTTAGTTTAGGTGGATGGCCATGTCTTAGTAGGTTTCCATTTTCGGATGATGGATTGAACAGCGCTCCGTGAGATGTTCAAAGCTTGGGATATTTTTTTATGCAAGATGCGTTTGGAGAAAATAATACATTATAGGAACTGTCCACCATGGAGCATACAGAAACTAGTACAGTGCCTTGAAAAAGTATTCATACCCCTTGAAATTTTCCACATTTTGTCATGTCACGACCAAAAACATAAATGAATTTACATCACATTACAAATAAATATCTAAAAAGTGTGGCGTGCATTTGTATTTAGCCCCCCTAGGTCAATACTTTGTAGAACCACCTTTCGCTGCAATTACAGCTGCAAGTCTTTTTGGGGATGTCTCTACCAGCTTTGCACATCTGGAGAGTGAAATTTTTGCCCATTCTTCTTTGCAAAATATCTCAAGCTCTGTCAGATTGGATGGAGAGCGTCTGCAAACAGCAATTTTCAAGTCTTGCCACAGATTCTTAATTGGGTTTAGGTCTGGACTTTGACTGGGCCATTCTAACTCCTGAATATGCTGTGATTTAAAAGATTCCACTGTAGCTGTGGCTGTATGTTTAGGGTTGTTGTCCTGCTGGAAGGTGAACCTCCACTCCAGTTCCAAGTCTTTTGCAGACTCTAACAGGTTTTCTTCTAAGATTGCCTGGTATTTGGCTCCATCCATCTTCCCATCAACTCTGACCAGCTTCCCTGTCCCTGCTAAAGAAAAGCATCCTCACAACATGATGCTGCCACCACCATGTTTCACGGTGTGTTCAGGGAGATGTGCAGTGTTAGTTTTCTGCCACACATAGCGTTTTGCTTTAAGGCCAAAAAGTTAAATTTTGGTCTCATTTGACCAGAGCACCTTCTTCCACATGATTGCTGTGTCCCCCCATGGGTTCTCATAAACTGCAAATGGGATTTCTTATGGCTTTCTTTCAATAATGGCTTTCTCCTTGCTACTCTTCCATAAAGGCCAGATATGTGGAGTGCATGACTAATAGTTGTCCTGTGGACAGATTCTCCCACCTGAGCTGTGGATCTCTGCAGCTCTTTCAGTGTTATCATGAACCTCTTGGCTTCTTCTCTGATTAACACTCTCCTTGCCAGGCCTGTTAGTTTAGGTGGATGGCCATGTCTTAGTAGGTTTGCAGTTGTGTCATACTCTTTCCATTTTCGGATGATGGATTGAACAGCGCTCCGTGAGATGTTCAAAGCTTGGGATATTTTTTTATAACCTAACCCTGCTTTAAACTTCTCCACAACTTTATCCCTGACCTGTCTGGTGTGTTCCTTGGCCTTCATGATGCTGTTTGTTTACTAATGTTCTCTAAAAAACCTCTGAGGGCTTCACAAAACAGCTGTATTTATACTGAGATTAAATTACACACAGGTGGACTCTAGTTACTAATTAGCTGACTTCTGAAGGCAAATGGTTCCACTAGATTTTAGTTAGGGGTATCAGAGTAAAGGGGTCTGAATACAAATGCATGCCACACTTTTCAGATATTTATTGTAAAAAACTTTGAAAACCATTTATGATTTTTCTTTCACTTCACAATTATGTGCCACTTTGTGTTGGTCTGTCACATAAAATCCCAATAACATACATTTACGTTTTTGGTTGGAACATGACAAAATGTGGAAAATTTCAAGGGGTATGAATACTTTTTAAAGTCACTGTATCACTGTACCAGCACTCCTACAATAGCTAAACAGCAATAGTATGGCAATTTAGAGCTGTTCTCTCATTGATTGCTCTAGGCTTCACAATACCTCTGGTGGCTGTTGTACTCTGAACATGAAGCTCAAAAGCAACTTAGGAACTGAAGTCTTACTGTTATGCCATTTAATTCACCTCTCATACTTGAACTACCATATATAACTATGAAAAAGAGACAAAGCACATAAATAAGTGCTGCTTCAGATTCCCTTGTTGAATGATGTTGTAAATAGATACGGCTAACTAGGTGACTATGGAAACAAACAGTCTAATAGGCGTTTGCCTACATGCCTATACATGGCAACACAACCAATCAACAGGGGAATATATTGTGGCAGGCATTGCTTCCTAATAATAAAAAATTTTTAAATTCATACATTTATCAGGGTGATGGTTATCTGTACTGATTAATGACAAATGCAATTAAATGACTACAAAGTGACTACAACATTTGAGACACTTGAAACTGGACTCAGGCACAGATACTGTAAATGTACTACTAGGTAGTAAAAATATAGTTCTGTCTTTCTTTAGGAACCACACATACCTATGCATTGTAACACACACCAACGAATATACATAGGATAGCTGTTGTTGGTGCTAGGTCAGATTGTTATGATGTTTTTATCTGCTTGGCCTTCTTTTGGGGTTATGACAATTGGCCTTGCCCAAACTGACATTGCGACAAACCTGTAAGTAAAAAGGAGAACCAGAACCTTCGCTAACTGGATGAGTGGGTTAGATAATAAAGTTGGCAGTGCTTCCACCCAGGACAGGGCCTCTGTGAGCAGAGGGGATTCCCTTCCTGGGAAATTAATCAGTAATCTAATCAAAGTATTTGGGAGCAGAAGATCTCCTGAAGCCAGTGCATAACATTAATCATAAGGATATAGATGCACACCAGTATGAAAATAATACAAGCTTTATATAAGAAAAGTTGTTTGATAAAACGCCTGATGTACAAATGGGGGATTATCAGCAAAGCACCCAAGGGTCTTGGTGGAATTGTTCACATACACCTGGATATACAGTATATAGTTATTAATAGAGATACCTCAAAATACATGTTGCAGCAAAGTCCAATTGAGGGGGCCCTGAGGACAATCTTGATGAAGCATTCGTCTTGGTGTCAGAAACCTGAAGAAAAAATCTGCAGTGATGAGGAGACATTCCAGCCATTGTCCAACCAGCCTGGAATGCAGCATTTAACTAGCAGAAACTGTGGTGTGGCACTGGAACACAGAGTTAGCCTATCTATTATGTGCTTAGTCCCTGGTAACATCTAATTTGTCATGCAACCGGACCCCTAACTACCAGAAGTGACCGTCAGATGCCTGACCTGGCTCTAGCCTATGTTGTTTATTGAAACCTGAGGTAAAACTAACTATAGAATCCCAGACAAGAAGGGTAGAGAGGGAGAGGGAGAGGGAAAGGGAGAGGGGGAGAGAGAAAGAGAAGTTTTAGGCCAATTACACATCTGTATTGCACTTTAACACATGTTGGATGTCACCCAGTGCACCTAGCCAGGACACCTCAACCCAAATACCTTGTAGCACACTGCACAACACAGATCGGAACTATCTTTGCATTGCGCGCTGCCGTAAAAAAGACTGCTGTAGGTGCGATGTGGCCTGCGCTGTTGTGCGCGAGCAGCTGATTAAAAATGAATAGGCTGCCTCACAGCAACACACATTAGTCTTGATTCACACTACTGCAACCTGAAAGTCCCGCGACTTACAGCACGACTTTAGGGATAGGTCCTTATTCACCATTCACATTTTGGCCTCCTGCAGCACAAATTTGTAATCCTGAAAGCTTTTGCCCACCTGCCATTTTTTTTTCTTTACTTTGACTCAAGTAGTTATATATAATTGCCATTTTAGTTTAGAAAAATAAGTCAAGTGATCTCAAATAAGCCCTGGCTAAATTATAAGGCATTGATATCATGTAAAAACTACTAAAGAGCGAGCTAGTGACAGAAGATATAAAGTACCCGTGTCCTTAACAACTCCTAAATGCCATTCTTCCTCTTCATACAAAATGATCATCTTCTATTTTCCTGTTCTGTGCCAGTACACAGCAACCTTATTTGACTATAACCACAAAAATGTCAAAAACAGATTAGAACATCATGAGCATACTACTCCTATACATACATTTAGCAACATCTGAGTTACAGCAAAGGTTGTAATGTCTGTAATTTTCCAAATATGAATAAGCAGAGACAGAGTAACCCTTTTTGTTCATCAATACACTTTAACCCGTTCCCCTCTAGAGTATTTTTTTCACTTTTCGCACTTGTGTTAAAATCTGCATTTTTGGCTATAAAATGATGTAAACTCCCAGAACATGATATAATTTCTGAAAGCAGAAGTCATGTAGAATAAAAATATGTTTGTTATAATTTTTTTTATGTTGCACGCTATTTGTGCAACTGTTTATGAAATGCATATTTTCAGGAAAATATACAATAAAAGTAACTTTAATGCAGACAAACATAATATAATAATCCATTTTTTAGAAAATATAAAAGAAAGGGTAGCGTTCCAAACTTGTCCAAGTCTTTAAAAACTGTGTGTACCCATTGAAATTGCAAAAAAACTATGGTACCTAAAATTCTTGTTAGGCAACATTTTAAAGGCCTTTACAGCTCATCAGTTTAGAGTTAACCATGCAATATTGCACTAGAATTATTGCTCTCACTCCAATGTTTGTGCCTATAACTTGCTTGGTGCATCCGCGCTCTACATACATGTGTGCACCCTGTTCGCGCGTTTGAATTTGTGGGTGGATGCAGAGTGATTAAAATTTTTTTTTTACTTTTATTATAATTGTATTTATTCTTATTCCTTTTATCATTTAACTTTATCGCTATCACATGGGGCTAACAATCCCCTATATGATAGCACTGAGCGGGTAACAGATCCTCTTTATGGAGACATCAGGGATCTATTAGACCCCAATGTCTCCCTTGCCCTCCAATGTAGCTAATTAAGTACAGACTGTGCTTGATTAGCTGCTTCCCTAACTGCGCATAAACCGCAGAGGGGCTCGGGGAATGAAGGTTCCTCGATCTCCTCCTGCTTACCATCTTGAGATAGTTTATTGTGGTCCTGGGCTCCTAGGAACAGCAGAGGGCACATGAACTTGTTTTAAACTTTTCCCTCTCTGGATATCAAAAGAGGTGAAGTATTTAACAGCTTCTCTGTCCTTTCATCCCCAAATCCAATCACTGTCCAAATCTTGTAGACTTCACCTCCGCAACATCTCCAAGATATGCCCATTTTTAACCACCGAAACCACTAAGCAACTTATTCACTCCCTGGTTTTCTCTCACCTTGACTATTGTAACTCCCTCTTCATTGGCCTACCTAATTGCAGGCTATCCCCTCTTCAGTCTATCATGAATGCTGCTGCCAGACTCATCCACCTTACTAACCGTTCCATATCTGCCAACCCTCTCTGCCAATCCCTCCACTGGCTTCCCATTGCCCAACTAATAAAATTCTAAACATTAACAATAACATATAAAGCCATTTATAACTTTGCCTCAGATTACATCACCAATCTTGTCTCCAAATATCACCCAAACCGTCCTATCTGTTCCTCCCATGACCTACTGCTCTCTAGCTCTCTTGTCTCCTCCCATGCTCATCTCCAGAACTTCTCCAGAGCCTCGCCCATCCTCTGGAACTCTCTACCCCAATCTATCTGACTATCACCTGTTCTGCCCACTTTTAGGCGATCTCTGAAAACCTATCTCTACAGGGAAGCCTATCCTGCCTTCAGCTAATAACCGAATCTTCTATTTCTCCTATCAGTTTATCCCCCACAGTCATTACCTTTTGTACGATCAGCCCCTCCCTTTTAGATTGTTAGCTCCAAGGAGCAGGGCCCTCCTGTATTGAACTGTATTATTGCTGTATTGTCTCCCTTTATATTGCAAAAGTGCTGAGCAAACTGTTGGCTCTATATAAATCCTGTATAATAATAATAATAATAATAATCATAATAACAGCTGGTATCAAAATATATAAAAGTTCCCTTTAGTTTTATACATAATATACCTATATTAATTATTTCAAAGAGAAACCAGTTTTCCTGACAGTTTCTTTTATTTTAATTATGATTGATTGAATATTTCTGAATGTGTGTTCTTATACAAATGCAAGCAAAATAAGTAATACTTCACCTAATGATCAAACAAGGAGTAACTGTAATGTGCAGCTTAATAAACAGGTGCAAAGGTATAAGCAATAATGAAAAGCAGGTTCAGGATGGCAAAGGACATGCATAATACAAAACCGATTATAAAAACTGGACAAACATGGGCCCTTCATAGAAATGTCTCTGTAGTTCAATCAGGGTAACATATGGCTGCATAGCATAGTCTTTATAAAACTCTGTAACAACAGATAGTCTATCTGAGAGTCACTTCTTCAGTAAAACTGTTCACAACACAGTTGCTTGTGATTATCCTAATAAGCAGCATCCATCTCAGTGAAATCCAGGGTAGCTCTGGTAACACAGGCGAACAGCTAGAGGGATCAGGACACAGGGCGACGCCACTAGAATTAGATACTCTGGCAGCGTATAGGGATGGGCTACCCACAGAAGCTGGGTCTTCTGGAAAAACTGTGTACTGTTAGGCTTCTACCCAGCTGTCCACACACCAGTTCTGATAGTGAAGGGAACTGTGTCTGTGGACAGACGCACTCCTTTATCCAACACAAAACTTCCAGCAGCACTGAATGTCTGTTCAGAAAGCACGCTGGATGCAGGCCAGACCAGTAGCCCGATTGCATATTGAGCAAGTTCTTGCCAGTGATCCATCCTCAAGAACCAGTAAACCAGTGAATACTCAGTTGGAAAGGTCTCCAAGTCTGCTCTTGCCCCTAGATAATCCTGCACCATATGATGCACACTCTGCTGATGGGTGCTTAAACCTAATAGCCCTGGGAGCTGAAGACTAAAGCTGGCCGCCTTTTCCACTGCAGAATTTTTTCTCTCCTTGATACCACAAATTATTGGGTCCTTTTGAAGTCTTTGCAGGATCAGGGAGCCCATGCAGCGTAAGTTTGAGGAGGCATGAGATCCTGAGTCCTCTGGGTCATCAAGGATGACACTGTCAGGAATGACCACCTCCCAGTCATTATTATTACTATTACAGGTGCTTACGTATATAGTGCCATCAATTTATGCAGCACTTTACATATATATTGTACATTCACATCAGTCCCTAATCCTCAAGGGGTGTACAATCTAAGGTCCCTAACTCACATTCATACATATACATACTAGGGCCAATTTAGACAAGATCCAATTAACCTCCCAGCATGTGTTTGGTGTGTGGAAGGAAACCAGAGTACCCGGAGGAAACCCTTGTAGGCACAGGGAGAACATGCAAACTCCAGGCAGGTGGTGCCGTGGTTGGGATTCAAACCAACGACCCTAGTACTGTCAGGCAGAAGTGCTAACCACTTAGCTACTGTGCTGCCACATGTGCTACTCCTGGGGTTTCTGGGAACTGAAAACCATTCCTTGAAGACTGCCATATGTTATCCTCTACTTTCATGCTGACACAATCCTCCTCCTCCTGTGTGTTCTGCGGCCCCACAGGAATGGTATCTGCTTAAAGGAGACCTTGAGAGAAAAGGAAGTCCTTCTCTTCCCTCCGCTGTTTTGGTTCAAGTGCCCTGTCCATGATTTTACGCAGCGTGTGCTCCAGCAGGAAGACTATATGTTACTGATGCATGCATTGTCGGGGCTCCCTATCCTTGTGGCCTCCCCAAATGGTGACAGGACAGTGCATATATCCTTTAATCAGCAATCACTGACATGGCGAAAAGAAGTCAAGCTCCCCTGAGTCTTTCCTTGTGCCACACTCACATATGTACTCATTGATGGCCCTCTGCTGCATGTGCAGCTGCTGCAGCATTGCCAATGTTGAGTTCCACCTGGTGGGCATGTCACAAATGAGGCAGTTGGTAAGCAGGTTGAATTCCAATTGAATGTCAGGCAGCCGAACACTGTCCACATATGACCGCCGGAAATGGCCACAGACTTTTATGGCCTGAAAAGATCTTGTAAGCCTGTGTACCTGTTCAAGAGCTGATAGAATGTCTGCCCTGGTGTGGCTCCTGTCCCCTAGACAGACCAGCTGAAAAACCACATGACTTCTTTTAGTCTGACTGCTTGTGTAGCCCCTTGAACACTTATGGAGCACTGCTGGTTCAGAGGACAATTCAGCAGAAGAGGCCATAGAAGAAGAAGAGGGGTGGAGCAGACAGATGTGGCAGAATCACCTCCAGCTGTGAAGGAAATGTAACGTCCCTGACCATGCCTGCTTGACCACATGTCAGCAGTAATGTGGACCTTGTTGCTGACTGCCCTATCCAATAAGGCAAAACATTGATGGTACAGAGCTGGCCTTGCATTAAAAGAAATCTCTTTTCGGAACCTGCCACTGTGGTACAGAACATTCTGCAAATTCATGGAAGGGTGCAGAGTCCACCAGATGGAAAGGCAGCGTTGAAACACTAGCAATTTGTCCAAGCTAGCTTTTAGACGTTGAGCATGTGGATGGGTGGGACAGTATTTTTAGCAACTAAAAGCAACTGGGGTAGAAAAATGTGCCTGCTGAAATCAACAGGTTGTGTACTGCTAGCAGATTGGGTGCAAGGACCTGTGACACTCATTGCTATACCATCATCCCTCTCAATCTTGTCAAGCATGTAGTGCTCAAGTGACTGGTGTTTTGGCCACGCTTGATCCGCTTCAGACAGAGACTGCAAACAGCAACGCTGCGGTCTGCTGCATATGTGATGAAAATAAGCCCATGCCAATGAACTTTTGGAAGTCAGTGCGGAGTCAGCAGCGCTGTGCTCTGTTGTGTGATGCAGTAGGGTGGCTGGGGGAACATGACTGCCAATTTCTTGTCCGTCATTGGCACTCCCTCTCTCTAGGCTCACGTCACTCCCTTCTTCAACTTGGGATTCAACAGTGAAGCATTGAAATTGCTGAGCATCCTCCAGCAGCATGTGACTGACACTATGTTTGAATAATTCAGGTGACTTCTCCATGAATGATGGTGGGGCTACGGAAGGAGTGGCTGTGGACAAGGAGATTGTAGAATACGTTGCTTTGGCAGCTGCAGTGGAAGACGAACTAGTGTGAGCCTGGGTGATGGAGGATGAGGATGGCTTAGTTATCCACTCCACCACCTCTTCAGCATGTTGTGGCTCAATAACATTATCAGCACTGGAAAAAAAGGACAAGTGTGCCCTGCCTGCAGAGGATGCACCATGTTCACAACCACCACTTTTCACTGCATACACAGAGGCCTCTTTTAGCTGCCTGTGAGCATCTGCCTCTCCTTGTTGACCTTTCAGACATGATGGGGACTTTTTATTTTGAGGGATGGAAATTTGGTGCTTGGTTGCAATACTTTTGTGCTTGGTGCCTATACACCGTTTTTTTAATTGTTTTTTTAATAGGTGAAAATAGCGGTACAGAAATTATGGAGAATTTTTTTTTTATTGCTGTTGCTGCAAAAAAACTTAAAATGAATTAAATGTAAAAAACCTAAGAAAGCCAAAAAAAAACCCCACTGGTGACACAGAAGGAAGAACACCTGCGACTCAGAAGGAGGAACAGTAATTATGGAGACATTTTTTTGCTGCTGCTGGGGAAAAAAAATCAGAAACCAAAAAAAGGGATATTTTTACTGCTGCTTTGGCAAAATAAATAAATAAAATTAAATAAAATAAATAAAAAAAAGAAAAATTAAGAAAGCAAAAATGAAAAAGGAAACCACTGTCCAAATTCAGGCCATTATCTCTTGTGTCAAATAGAATTATCATTCTTAGTTCAAAAGTTTTTCTTTCCTGAATGGATTTGAAATTTCCTTCGGTTGTGTGAAATGGTGTCCTACAGGTGTGCAAAAGTCATCTGCTTTATGTTCCTTGATGGTACGTCTGTGCAAATTCATCCTTGTTTGCAACTTCTGTCCTGTTTCACCAACATAAGATCCTTTGCTACATTTTCTGCACTGGATAAGGTACACAACATTACTAGAGGTGCAGCTGTATGAGCCGGAGATATTGAAGATCCCTTTTGAGTGTCTGACACTTTTTGATGGATTGATTTGGTTGCACAGTCTGCAGCGTTTCTTATTGTAGGGTTTGCTTCCATTATTTGTGACATCAGAATCAGAAGGAAGTTTCCTACTGATTAGTTTATTTCTGAGGTTCGGGGGTTGTCTGAAGGCCAGTATTGGTGGTTGCTGGAATATTTCTTTCAGAGTTCCATCCTCTGTTATGATGGGTTGTAAATCTTTGATTATTTTTCTTATTACTTCTAGTGCTGGGTTGTATGTGGTTACTAGAGGTACACGGTTGTTTCTTTTTTTCTCTTTGTACTGAAGTAGATTTTCTCTTCGGGTTCCCAAGGCTGTGTTTATGCTGGTGTTGATAGTTTTATCCTTGTAACCTTTCTTATGGAAGGCGTCTGCTAGTGTCCCGAGATGTTTATCTCTGTCTCTTGGGTCAGAACATATTTGGTGGTATCTAATAGCCTGACTGTGTATGATGGCACGTTTTGTGTGTTGGGGGTGGAAGCTGGAACTGTGGAGGTAGTTGCATCTGTCAGTCGGTTTCCTGTATATTGAGGTGTGAAGCGTATCATCCCTGATGTATACTGTGATGTCTAGGAAGTTGACTTGTGTGTTTGAGTATTCCATTTTTAGTTTGATTGATGGATGAAAAGTGTTGATCAATGAGTAAAATTGTTTTAGATTTTCTTCACCTTCTGTCCATATGATGAAAATATCATCAATATAGCGATAGTATCTACAGGTAAAAAGCAAAATGTAGTGAGCGCTCTCGCATACGTGTAGCAGCTAGAACACTTGAGGCAACCACAATACCTTTAAAATAGCAATACGGATAATAAAGTGCAGCGCTAAATAATGAATAAATTGCAGCAAAAGTGTGATAAGGTAAATAGTGAAAGTCAATCAGATTGAACAAGTAGCATCCATGGTGATCTCCAGAGAGATGAACAAGATATTTTCCAGAGCCTAATGCCTCAAATAGTAGCAATGCGCACTCACCAGAAATGCATGGATTATGCGCATGTGATAATAATCCTCATAGGTGTATAATCTGCCATGAGCATCCTTCTAAGGGTTGGTCATCAGGCTCCAATTCAGATCCAGAGATCCCCTTAAGGACAGCATGGTAATCCACCCGAATCATAATGCTCCCTCCTCTGGACAATAAAGGCACCTTCTCTGCAGGGGCAATAGCTCCACAAAGGAGCCCCAAAAAACAGGTGCCAGAGATAGTGTAGTATATTCCAAACTAAGTTTATTCACTAATAATAAAACAGGGCAGTATGCACATACAAGTTTCAGTATACATTAAGGAATAGCATTACTGACCCTTTTTAAAGATGGCCGCCAGGCCTCCTCATGGCTCTTGCGGCAGAAAGACATGCAGAGCGTGACACATTTTATATTGTCACACCGCCTACCTATGTGCAAGCTGCTTTTCTTTTCTTTTATTATATTATATTTTATTTTCTTTGTGGTTTAATATCTGAATGCAAGTGCTGTGTTATATAATGTGTATCTGTGTAAGGTGAATGGCTCACATCTAAGTATGGAGTGCTGCCTTGATGCTGATTCTCACATGACCACGGCCCCACCTGGTCCCAGACATTAGTGAGCTCCAGGGCAACTCATGGTGCCCCCAGGCAATAGGTGATCATGGGGCCCCTGAGTCCTTGCCCAAACTCAAAAAAGCCTATGAAAAACGTACCAGGGGCATCTCATGGGGCCCCCTACTGACCCCAGGCCCTCAGGCAGTGCCCGAGTTTCCAAATAGTCAGTCTGCCCCTGGTGAGCACATTCACAAAGAGTCCCCATCTACTGAGTGAGGCCCATCCACAACCATTTCTTAGTGAACACCAACTATGTAACTATGTAACATCCTTTCAAACTAGGTGCAGAATTTTATAAGCAAGGACAAATGTACTATTTTACAGAGCATTCATTCACTATGGGCTACATGCACAAAGATATAATACTCTTTGTTTGCCATGACAATCTTTATCTTCAGCTAAGAGAGCCAAAGTGAGCTGAAAATAAGAATCACATAGCCAAAAATAACAATTGTAATGTCAAATAGCAAATATGTCATAGCTTAGTGAACTGAGCCTAATTACTTCAGTATACAACAAGCTTCTTTTATGAATTTCCCATCTAGTGGCTTAGATATATACACTCACCGACATCTTTATTAGGTACACCTGTTCAATTGTTTGGTAACACAAATTGCTAATCAGCCAATCACATGGCAGCAATTCAATGCATTTAGGCATCTAGACGTGGTGAAGACAACTTACTTGAATTCAAACCAAGCATCAGAATGGGAAAGAAATGGGGATTTAAGGGACTTGGAACATGGCATGGTTGTTGGTGTCAGACGGGCTGGTCTAAGTATTTAAACATTTGCTGATGTACTGGGATTTTCATGCACAACCATCTCTGGGGTTAACAGAGAATTGTCCGAAAAAAGGAAAATATCCACCGAGATGCAGTTGTGTGGATGAAAATGCCTAGTTGATGCAGACTGGTTCAAGATGATAGAAAGACAACAGTAATTCAAATAGCCACTCATTACAACCAAGGTATGCAGAATACCATCTCTGAACACACATGTCGAACCTTGAAGCAGATAGGCTACAGCAGCAGAAGACCACTCCGGGTACCACTCCTGTCAGCTAAGAACAGGAAACAGAGGCTACAACTCGCACAGGCGCACAAAAATCAGACAATAGAAGACTGGAAAAACATTGCCTGGTCTGATAAATATCGATTTCAGCTGCAACATTCAGATGGTAGGATCAGAATTTGGTGTAAACAACATGAAAGCATGGATCCATCCTGCCTTGTATCAATGGTTCAGGCTGGTGGTGGTGGTGTAATGGTGCGGGTGATATTTTCTTGGCACACCTTGGGCACCTTAGTACCAATTGAGCATTGTTTATATGCCAAGGCAAAAAAACAGATACAACCTATGTAGAAGAATTTGTTTTATATCTGTGTATCACCTGAGGCCAGCCACTTCACTGGGTATATATAAGGGTTTACAACCACTTTAACTTTTCAGTATGAGTGTTCAATTAGCTAATAAGGTGTGGATATGCTTTACCACTTTGGTAAATGTACCCAAATGCTTGATCGGTGGTTCTAAATGCTAGTTTTAAGAACATTGGTAACATCTTTATGATAGATAGAAAATACACACTTATACGTTAAGTTTATGCTTTTTAAAACTGATTATATACATAATGGTTTCTGTATACATTTTTCAATTTTACAATGAACATTTAATTTAAAGATTTAACACCATGTACCTCTATCACGCAGAGCATTATAGGTTTTCTAAAGTGAAAGCACAGCAGTGGCTATTTTCATTCATACTATCTCTTTGTCTGGATGAAACTTCATACAGCCCCCTGTGAACAGAGCACACAAGAAAAGGAAGGGAGGGGAATGAGTCACTGTTCATGAGTTATTGAATTTTTTTTGTAAAATGTGCTTATTCAGTCCCATTTCTCCCATCGTAGTATAGTAACAGAGGAAATCTTTCTTCAATCAGGAAAACATGTCAGATGCTGAGTGGTAGATGTCATTCTGCAGAGGAAGTCATTGGAAAACCACTTTTCTGTGTGTGTTGAAAACACCCTGGCCTGCCATGCGATTGCTCAGTTAAATTTACCTCATCCTGATGGGAACCCAGGATAGAGACTGTGTCCCCCTGTATCTTGAGATGCTTAAAGAAACTTGCATGGAACAACCAGAGTTGAATTAGCACTGTTTTTGATCTGAAAGTGAGAGCCTGATCCCTATCCCTTTTCACTAGTTGTGCCAACAAGGTAAATCAAGTGAGTGCTTCTTGGGAAAAAGAACTTCAGCCAAAGCAAAGTGTGCAGCATCAGATGTAGCTACACTGAGAGTAGACAAGATTGGTCTGGTTTCCTGTGTAAGGAGTCATAATGGAGTGAATTACCAAAGGACAAGCTTTGAGGTCTGCAAAAATAAGCATTGATACCAACATATCCATGGATCCATGGATTGGGATAAATCTCAGTCACTCCTTCTCACAAAGAGCCCACTAAGTACTGCATCATGACTTTGATAACGTGCTTTCGCACAAAACATGTCAGGAAGCTGCCCTCAGTGACATTCCAACACACCACATGGTTTTCCTCATATGGCCAGCGGCCTTCTCTGCTATTACTTATATCAAGTGTAAGTTTTATTCCTTTTCTATTGGATTTACCTCAATAAAGCAGTTTTGCACTATGGAATTCTTTGTGCTTGGGCTCATTTTGCTATGAGCCTTCCTTTTCAAGGAGACCATTGATGACATCTACAAGTTTTGGCTCCCTCTGGTGGTCTTGGATTGCACTCCTGATACCTGGAAGCTCGGATGGTATACTGGAATTCCTGCTGTTGTCCACCAGACGACCCAGATTTCCAGATGCCCAGTTGCAAATGACCAGGAGTTGGTCTAATCACTCAAATGCGCTGTAATTTGCACTATCTGGTTAGTGCAATCTACATTTACTCACCATACCACTGATGTCACGGTTGCCAACTGGTTATTGTTGATTGACTGTTATTTCACTATACGCACTTACATTAACCCTAGCGTGTTGTATAACTTTTTATTCAATTACGAATCACCTGATTATTAGTTTTTGGGTCATCTTATCCACCTGAGAGATGTTAAGAATTAATGACCTACTACTAAGATCACATCTGTATGATCAACATTGTTTACTCCAGCGCTGCATGCTATTTTATTTGTTTTCCTAGAAGATTTGGGGTGTTGCCTTTCATGCCAGCTGCTTTGTTCACATAGATCCCGCGCTCGTTTTATTATATTAATATATAACTTTAAGCCGATCTACTTGCCAAGATTTGTGCATCTGTTTATCCACTTTGAGACCTATTTTTTCTTTGCTACAGTCAAAAATGCTTCTTTATAAAAAAAACTATTTGTCCAGCAAAACTACATGTTCATGTGCTCAGTGTGAATTTGTGCATTAGTTTTAGGGATTTTTTGCCAAAAGATTTGTGCTTCTGTTTATCCACTTTGAGATTTGCACGACTCTGCTACAACACTTAGGCCTGTATTGCAGGCAGACATACCTAATTTTTTGCTGCTGCAGTAAAAAATAGTTTTTTATAAAAAAGATTAAATTTGAAAAAGCACACATGAAACTGTGTCTGTTGTGTGAATGGGGAAAAAATTGAATGCTCTTTGTTTCCATGTGAACTTTACTGTTGGTCAAATTGTATAAATTCAGTTGTTTGTTTTATTTGTGAATATTGTCTCAGCTGCCAATAGAAACAAAATGTTGATTTGAATGTTAGGGTAGTTTATCTTTTGATAAAATATTCTTATGCAGGCCATACATGGGTCGAATTCTGAACAAAATTTCTTTAGAAACTCTGAAGTTTTGTGCTTTTTTTAATGCAATGGTACCACCATTTATTTCATAATTCATCCAACCAAGCCTTCAATTTCTGCTCATGTTGCTACAGAAAAGAATTTTCGTGGCCAAGAATTTTCTTTTCGTTCCAGGTCACAGCTTTATATTTCTTGCATGTTTCTCCCATCATTGATTTGAAATTCGTTTGTTTTTCAAAAAATTTCCAACATGCCCGATCACTCAGATTCAATGGTCACATGAAAATCGTCCATTTCTGTGACCCACTAATGGTGTGAAATTTGAACGAAAATTCTTTTGGACTTCGACCCATGTATGACTGGCTTTAGTCTCTTTTTTGTTTAGATCGAATGTTCATAGAATATGTTGCATCCAGTGCTGTTTCTGTTTCCCAAAAATCCATAAAATAACATGTATGTTAGTTAACTCATTCTAATAACATATGAATTAGCAACAATGAAGGATTCAAACAGGATTTGCCAAATTAATTTGCATTGCTCCTACAAGAGACAATTTAGTTACCAGAAAACAACTTTTCACCAATATTACAAACATTTGCAAGGGTATTATTCAACTTTTGCACAAATGCTGTCACATTACCATAGTTATGTGTAAAATAACTGTACACCAGTTATACAAACCCAAGCTGCAAGCAAATAGTGCATGAATCACTCCCAAATCAATATTCTGTGCTATTAAATTGTATATACACATAAATGACTGAACAATAAAAATACCAAACAAAACTGTGTATCATATACTAATGTAGATAAAATATGATCAAAAACATAAAGTGGAATATAAAAGTAATTGAAAACAAATATCCATGCATGAATCTGTGAACAAATCCACCAAAATATTACATGCGGTGAAAAAAATGTGCAGCAGTAGAAACTGCCACCATTGTTCCCTTTTTTGGCACACCCTCACCTTATGAAAATGAGCCCCATGACAAAGGTGACTTCTGTATGATTCAACCAGATCTATACTGGCCCAGCTGGACTCTCCTCAGAATTCTTACTAGTCACTATCCTCCACAGATCTCCCACTTGATTAAACCAGCAGTCAACAATAGCTCAGTTGGTGCAAGATAAATCCATACTCATCAGGAACAAAAACTGTCATAGTGCTCACTGTACTATTTTATTGTTAAAAACAAGATTGATGCCTGTGTCAGTGCCAATACTCATATATACCTCCAGCCAACTTGCAGATCGCTTTCTCACAAAACACTGTAAAGCCATGCCCAGACAACTTCTTATGCATTTCATCACTATGATGTCATCAAGAGCACCCTGGAGCATCCCAGTTATTTTTTATAAATAGACCCCCTTAAAGTCCAGAAAATAATCAAGGCTGCAGCAACTTTTGTTTTTTATTAGCTTCCTCCCAACTGTGCTATAGCCAAAAGATGGCTGCAGTGTAGACATCCAGTTCTGGAAGGGCATCTATAGATGTCCTCCCAGAACCAAGCCCCTCACCTGCCCCCAGGGTGTGCACCTGGTATGCTCTGTGATCGTTGTGTTCTTCAGACACAGCTGTCACAGATCACATTAAAGGGCCAATCACAGCAGCCCTTTACCATGTGATCAGCTGTGTCCAATCACAGCTGATCACATTGTTAACAGACTTGCCGGTTATCGGCAGTCCTTTTCTCATGTGCTGTCACAGAGTTGGCAACTGGCAATTCACATTTACAGGGCCCTGATTATCAGTGCTGCCTATCAATGCAGCCTGATCAGTGCCTCCTCATTAGAGCCCACCAGTGCCACCTAATCAGTGTCCATCTGTGCTGCCTCATCAGTGCCCTTCTGTGCAGCCTCATCATCAGTAAGGAGAAAAATGGCTTGCAAAATTTTACCAGAAACAAAAAGAAGAAGAAAAAGAAGAAAAAAAAGTATTTTAAGTGGTAAATAAATACCACCAAAAGAAAGCTCTAGCTGTGTCAAAAAATGATAAAAATTTCATTTGGGCACACTGTTGCATGATCGTGAAATTCCCATTCAAAGTGTGGCAGAGGGTGAAAGTGCCTAGTATTGAAGTGGGGAAAAAAGGATAGGGTCACCTCTGCTATATATTTTGCTCTAAAAATCATTTGTATAAAGCGTGGGGAAACTTACAAAAAAAATCTAATACATTGACTAAAGAAGAACTATCATCAATTTTTTTCCATTTATTCTGTCCCTTATGAGAAGTATATGTAATATTTTGTCCCATGTTGCTAGGTGTTGCATTTAGCTGGCAGTTTTCTTGTTTGTGTAATTGTAACCTCCTTGCTGTAGTGCTTCTCCAAGACCTGTGATTCCATTCATATATGTTGTTTGGCTTCTGTGCTCACCTATGGCCATTGCCTGCTAGTTTGTGGGTTTATATTTCCTTTCCCTTCCATCACTTCCTGGCTTGCCTCCCAGTTTACTTCCCTATAAGACACGCTCAGGGCAGCTGCATTCCCTGAGCAGCTTCCCAGTTCTCCAAGCTTTTGTTTGCCTACTATTACTGTATGTGTATTCAATTTCTGACTTCCTGTGTACCAACCAGGCTTTGTCTCATGTCTATGCTTGCCTGCTGCCTCTAACCTCTGCTTATTTGCTGGATTTCCTTCTGTCTCCTGCATTTTTTAACTGTGCACATGTGAGTGGTCTCCGCATCCTTAGTTGGGGGTACCTGGGGGCCAGGACCTTGTTCCAGCTTGCTGCAAGTCCATCCCCATCACCAGGGGCCCTAGGGAAGAAGCAGGCTGGAGCTTAGACTGTTTGCCCTGGGGAGCCCCAAGCTGGCAATCTACAAGGGGTCACTATCACAGAGACTTGAGCTAGCTATGAAGGTCAAACTGGGTCCTCCCCTCCCCTCACGGCCAACTGACATAGCTAAGAAAGAGACAGCTGCTTCGTAATGGCTTCTTGTCTCGGTTTCAAGCACTTTCCTGAGACAAGTGAAAGAGGAATACCAAAGAAAGGGAGACTGACATGCTCCTTCTCCCTCTGTATTCCACTTGTAACCACTTGTCTCAGAAAAGTGCTTGAAGCCGAGACAAGCAGCCGTTATGAAGCTACTGTCACCTAGCTAGCTAACACATCATTGAATGGCGATGGCTATGCATGAGTGAAGTCTGATACATTAAAGCTTCTTTCTTCTTACTATATAAAACGTTGTTCTAAAAACATCATAACCTTAGTAAAAACATTTTGTATTCTTATTGTTTGAGTCACTGGCACAAAACATTCATCTGATGTGCATATATTCACTCCTGGTCAATGACTAACCAAATGGAAGAGGAAGCAACAGGATAACAGCTCTGGAGCTCCGGATCAATGTAGTTTTATTTAAAGACGGCTACGAAGAATCAAATGAAGTCTTGGTGAAGTCACATATGATAGAGCTTGCCACTTACCTACAATGGACTACAGCTGTCAGTGATGGGGGGGGGGGTTCTTGCATTAAACCAGCTACCGCAACCACTGAAATCAAGCATATAAAAGTGGCATTGGGAAAAATACCTGGTAAAATGGAACCTGGGGCTCCAATGGTTAATAAAAGAAAATAAAAAAAACACACTATATATAGTATTTCAACAGTATTTTATTAAACTGTGCAAACTGTGAAGTATATTAGAAAATGATGAGCTACTCTTGAAAGAAATTGAGATTGGACATCAGACATCAAAGGCCTTTGTTGTGAAGATTTTTGAACGCTTGCCAGAACTATCTATCATGGGACAGTGCTTTTATACACACTATTTAGAAGTCAAACGTCACTTGAAATGTGTATTGACAGCAGATCTAAAATTTGCTTAGTCTAGCCAACAATTTAAAGAAAACAAGAGCTTCATGGGACATATACAAAAAAGTTTTAATACAATAGGAACACTAAGAAGTATTGAATAATGCATAACAGGAAAATGGCAGGATGTAATATAATGCAACATATCTCATCCCTTCCTATGAAGAGAATGCTGTACTTCTAATTATTCACAACTTTTTCTACATACAATTGTTTGGTGTTGGATGGGGGGTAGCTTTAGCTTCCTGCTTTTGTTCTTTAGGTGATCTTTTATGTACTGAATGAATTACTGAATGAGTGAAAATTGCAAAAGTTATGCCTACCAAAATAAATAAATTTTTATTACTACTGTTATCAGTTATTGTTGTTTTACCTGTATTACAGCCACAATATAGTGAAATCTACAGTAATTTAAAGGACTTTTTTATGTTTAATTTAGCATGTTACTGGGTAAAGTCTGTTGTTGTTTTGCTGCACATTAATAGCATCTTCTTGAATGATCATTATATTCAGTGAACCAATAATAAATCCTGTAAAAAAGATAAGGTAAGATGTTGATATTATATTTGGCACCATGATCCAAGCTTTCCTCTGATTTCCAATTTTTGGATATTCATATAGAAAACAGTATTATCATATAAAGATATTACACCTTTATTTTAACTGTGAACTTGCATTTGATCAGCACAGTGGCTAAATGGTTAGCACTTCCCCCTGGCAGTTACTAGGGTCATTGGTTTGAATCCCAACCACACCTGCCTGGAGTTTGCATGTTCTCCCTGTGCCTGTGTGGATTTCCTCTGGGTACTCCAGTTTCCTCCCACACTCCAAAGACATGCTGGTAGCTTAATTGGTTCCTTTCCAAATTGGCCCTAGTATATGAATGTAAGTTAGGGACCTTAGATTGTATGCTGGAGGGTTAGGGATTGATGGGAATGTACAATATATATGTAAAGTATTGCGTACATTGACAGTGCTGTATAAGTACCTGTAATAAATAAGGGCCTGCATAGTTGTTCTTTTCTTCATGTTTGAACGTCTTCTTTCGCCATGCTTTCTATGGGGATGCAAAAAGCACCTTGAAGCAGGCCAAATGCAGGTTGGGAGGAGGTCGAATATACCTGTCAATGAGTTCTAAATGAACTTAGAAGCTTCTCATACTGATGTCAAGAGCAAGCTCCATTTACCCATAGACACAGGCCCTGACACTTTCCATCCTTATAGAGGAGGCTGCAGTTTTGTAATCTAACATTTTTTTTTTTAGCAATTTTCTACAGGTAGCCATTGGGGGGATTTACTAAAACTGTAGCACTCAGAATCTGGTGCAGCTGTACATGGTAGCCAATCAGCTTCTAACTTCAGTTTGTTCAATCAAGCCTTTGCAATAAAACCTGGAACCTGATTGGTTTCTGTGCAGAGCTGCAACTGATTTTACACTATCCAGTTTTAGTAAGTAACCCTCAATATCTCATTGATGCAGCCAACAAGCAATATATGAGAAATTATTGCAGCAGCTGCAGTCATTCCAAGGTGGTACCTAGAATATCATGAGAGTGCTACTTGGAGGGCAGAGCAGTCCCAAGTACAACCAAAGCCTATACCCCAGCCACCATAGGCTGCTCCCAAAATGCCAATTTTTCATTTTATTTATATTCTTTATAAAATATATAAAAGCAGTTCACATCAAAGCCATTATAAAGCGCTTCTGTTTCTCAATCCTCATTTTTTCAAGCCATTCAACTGACGGATGTTCTAAACAGTTTGTAACAGTATACTAATTGTATCAATGCAATCTGAAAGAGGTATCTATAATGTTATACCATGTACATTATTTTTCTTTAAGTAAAATTGTCACAAACCCTAACAATTCAAACTGAATATAGGATGAAAGAAATGCATAAGAGGTTACCTACAATAAAAATCACATTTAAGAATCCTTACAAAATGTAGAGGCAGCTTAGGTTAAATGCAATTTCAACACAAAGTTGGGCTGGCTTTGCTCTCTCCTGCCTCCTAAGCTTTCCAATTGGATATTAAGTTATTCCACCAAATTAAAAAAGTATTAAGTGAGCTAAGGAGGCAGGAGTGGTGCGGTCAAGCTTGACTTTTATAGAAAAAGTTGACATTTACAGATATCTTGAGCTTTCTGTAATCTTGGACCCACTGATCTGATCTACTGAAACTAACCTCTAAACAAGAAAAGGTTTATTCTCTTAACCCCCATGGCAGTATTCCTGAGTGTAGCTCAGGGTAAAGTTTCAGTACCAAAAGCGGTAACCCCGAGCTACATTCAGGAATACCATGTGGCACTGCTCTGGGATCTATCAGTCACTTACCTTGTCCTTCGCTCCCGCGATGTCCCTCCTGCAGTGTCCCCTGTAATGTACTCCGGCGGATGCCGGCATCTGTCTTCTGGGTTCCGTCCCCTGTGAGCGTCGGGACGTACGGGAGGACAGAACGGCTGGAAATTTGAAAATGACATATTGTGACATTCACTCAATACACTAAAATCACATAGTAAAACATTACTGTATCAAACCATTTCACATATATTTTGTCCCTAATGCTTTGTCCTGTGCCCTGCCTGCATTTTTACTGTTCTTTCTGCCTTGAAACTGAGAAACGTCCAAGGCGTCCAAAAAGCGTCCCTTTACGTCAAAAACAGTTTTAGACCAGCTAGAGGACAGCGATAGTAAATTAGAACCACTTGCAGAATTGAGTGATAATGATTCGTGGGGAAATTCGTCATCAGACACTGAAAACGATTTTACGACTTTACTCAGTGATGTGCGAACTTGGCGCTATATTTCAAATTTCAGTGTTTTTGGTTTGATTATATTATTGAAATAAATGTATTATTATATTATTATTTTTTATGATTATTTATTAAATTATAATTTATGATTTGGTGTTTCAAATTTTAACATACCCGGGATGTTTACTAGACTCTTGTTCGGACAGATTTCAGTGAGTAATTCCTAAAAATTACAGGCCATGTTACATGTGCGGCCACCTGGGCTGTCATTAAGATCCCTTGATCTAGGTAATATGCAGGATTGAACCACAAGTGAAAAAAAGATTTATTTATGTAAAAATCCTTTTTAAATGTGATGGAAGAAATGCCATTCAGCATGCTTGCATTATTTGAGCATATTTCCATTTAAGAGGATTATATTTGTTTTGAAATACTCTGCATGTAAAGGGATGATTTGTGTAAAATTATAACAATGTTCTCTTGTAGGTCAAGCTGTACAGAAATTGTATTTTTTATGGTCTATTATTTGCCAATCATACAGCAGCCTACCTAAGACATCTGCTAACAGTTATGAAAGGTTTTATCAGGATTTGGATCACAATTTAACCACAAAGTGTACAAGCTATTATAGCACCAAGGAATAAACATTAGAAAATGCTTCTCTTTGATTTGTGTATTTACATACAGCTTTAAAATTTGCTATATAAAAGTGGAAGTGAGGAAAAAATACTAAAACTTGAGTTTTCTAAAGTTTTGAAGTAAATCTGTCATTACCATAATTGTAGTGAACAGACTGCGCATACTTTTCACATGACCCTTTAGCAGGAATAGCGCACAGAATAATGGACCATGTAGGTGTTTAATGTTGCTTCCATCTCTTGTAGCATTCTTCTCTTGGCTATTAAGGAAGCCCATCATAGAACAATATTGTGTGCAACCATCTGATTTATTATGAAATGTCAAACTGGAGTCCAGGAGTCAAGGAATCACTAATGCTGAAGGGGTCAAGGAAAGCTATGTGCTTTAAATGCTAGATGCCTGTGTTGTACTGCTGCTGACTGTTTAATATCTTTACTGCATGACACTTTTCCTTTAAAGAGCACTGATCTAATTAAAACAGTTTTTTAGGGAAACTCTTGAAATCACTAAATACAACTAATTAACACTTATAAATACACTGTCTATGCAAATAGATAACTTCCAATTTGCGGTCTAGTATTAACACTCCCTCACTCTGATTCCTCTGTGCAAACAGCTAAATCTTTTTCCTGCTTGCTTCATCTTAATTTGCTGGTGACATCCTGAACAGTGACCATAGGCAGTAACACACTTGAAGTTTAAAGGTATAGTTCACCTTTACCAAAAACTGTCTAGTTAGAGAGCCTGCAGATAAAAACAAACTATGAAGCTTTGACCAAAGTTGAATAATGTCCTTGCTATAGATATAAGCCAAACCTTCTGAAGCCTGACTAAAAAAACATCCACAGATCACATCATCTCATCCTGCCTTGTTGCTAAGATGTTGCTATGAGAGTCATAGCTCTTAGTGTTCACCCCCACCATCACAGGAGCAAGCTCATAAATGTTGAGCTCATAGCTATTGAATCAGGGGAGAGAAAGTGAAGTTGGCCCAAACTTAAACACTACTATGGTGCTTTGGCATAATTTTTAAAGGATAATGTGAAATATATGTTTGAATCAAAAGTTACAACTGAAATCTCCCTGTACCAACACTATCATTTGTTCCAACCACCCTGTAACTGTCACTTTTGTTGGACAAATTGGTTTGCAGGAAAATGTAGAAAAATACAAATTATGGCACATGCAATAAACAAGAAATAGTATCATACAATCCATTTAACTGGTACAGTACAGACCCATGGGTATAGTAATAGACCAAGGGTTATATGAAGGATACCTTCAGGCAATTTGACACTGACAAAGAACTTTTCTAGGGCTGCCCCTAGAATACCCTTATATAAGCCACCCACTCTGTGAGACTATAGTTTTTGCTAGTGTGCTTAGGTTAATGAACCTTGTCTACTTTGGAGATTTTTATCTTTTTAAATCATTAATTTTTTTTTAGACACTGGTATCAAGATTAGACTGTATTGCACTAGACCAGGGGTGTCAAACTGACGGCTTTCCAGCTGTTGTGAAACTACAAGTCCCATCATGCCTCTGCCTTTGGGAGCCATGCTTGTAACTGTGAATCTTGCAATACCTCACGGAACTTGTAGTTTGGCAACAGCTGGAGGGCCACCAGTTTGACACCCGTGCACTAGGCTATGTAGCAGTTTCCTCATCCATAACTTTCAATGTCTACTTTGGGGTCCATACATGGACCTCACTGTAGTGTTGCCAGACCCTGAAGATCCCATCCGATATCTGCCCACTTTGATGGGTGAAGCCTGAACCATAAATGGGTCCAGCAAGATTGGCCAGGGTAAGACAGGGTTTCCCCCTAATCTGGACCATTCCTGGCTATACCAACCTGTATGTATGTATGTATGTATGTATGTATGTATATATAGGCAAACAAATAGGGAGTTATATTTTATTGTATAGATAAGCCAAGGGATCAAGTGCAAAAAATACTTTCTAGTCAAAATACCAATAACTGCCGGTGTAAACACTAATATAGTAAAACCATGTGTCCAGAAAACAAACAATGTTGAGAGAGTAAAAAATGTCTTTACCTCCCACAGAGGTGTACCTTTAATAGGAGTGTATATAGATGAAAAATCCAGAGATTCTGGTGGCAAGGGCAAGGTGGAGAACCATCCGTTCCTCAGGTGTAGCAAGGGGGAGAGTGCTCCGTGAACATATGGAGTTTCCTGAGCCCGTGGCATCCCGGGACTGATGTCACGCGATCTCAGAGAAAACAGAAGGAGGATCCTGCCTTGGAGCACAAGCTGAGCCAGTAACCTAGACAACGCGTTTCACGCGCATGTGCCTTATCAAGTCTACGAACAATTGGTTACCAGACATTTTTATAGGGAGTTTGACAAACGACAAACAAACAACCGCAAATTAAAAATTAAAAACAGAATTAAATTAAAAACTTAATTCACTAATTTTTAAAGGAAATTTTTTAGGAAAAAGTAAAAGATATAAAAACATATATGTACTATTGTATGGCTAAACAATTCTAATGCGGGCACTTACTACTATTGCTCACCTAATCACTTTATAGGGAGAGTACCTTAATCACAAAGGATCCTATGAACAACAAATGGTCATAGATTAATAGATAAAATGATGAAAAATATGTATATAAAATATATCACATAATTGTAAAACATATAATAATCCTAGGCATGATGTTCATTGATAAATATGTGAAAGACCATTAAGCATGACTAGAGAATTAAAATCCAAGTAAAAGAGTAAAACATAAAAAAGATAAAAAAAAGGTATAAGGTGGCTGATGAATAGGCCAACTGGATGAAATGAATGGTAATTAAACAATACTGTGAATCTCTAGATCCTCGTTCAAACCATTGGGGGCCATGGAGGCCAATTTACAAATCCAGAAAGTCTCCCATTTGCAAAGTAGAGAAAATCTCTTGTTATCTGTTATGGATCTTTTCTCTATATGTTCGATCACCATAACCATTAGGCAACCAAAGTCCTTATTGTGGATATGTAAGAAATGGCGAGGAACACTATGTTTATCGCAACCGTCCTTAATCACTCTCCGGTGTTCACCTATACATTTACGCAAAGGGCTTATAGTGCGACCCACATATAGTAGCTTACAGGGACAAGACAGCACGTAAATGACATGATCAGAGGCACAAGTGATGAACTGTATGATCTGAAAAACATTGCCTCTGTGATCTATGGCATTAGAATGTTCATACAGGTTACAATGTGGCTTATCAGAGTATTTCCAAAATCATCCGCAAGCATTGGAATATTCTCCAACTTGACCCTAAATTAGCTCCAGCTCTCCCCCCAGCCCCCCAAGTTACCTTTAGGAGGGCTGGCACATTAAAAAATAATATGGTCCCGATAAAGCTAACAACTAAAAAGGATATGAATATTCGCTCATATTTTGATGACAGAACTAGCATTTTTAAGTGCAAAAAAAGAGGTTGCCTCACTTGCCAATTTATCACGCATGGTAATTCTAATGTCATTTCAGATGTTTTTCAGATCAGACAGTTCATAACTTGTGCCTCTGATCATGTCATTTACGTGCTGTCTTGTCCCTGTAAGCAGCTATATGTGGGCCGCACTATTCACCCTTTGCGTAAATGTATAGGTGAACATCGGAGGCTGATTAAGGAGGGTTGCGATAAACAGTGTTCCTCGCCATTTCTTACATACCTACAATAAGGATTTGGTTGCCTAGTGGTTATGGTGATCGAACATATAGAGAAAAGATCCCTAAAAGATAACAAGAGATTTTCTCTACTTTGCAAAAGGGAGACTTTCTGGATTTTTAAATTGAGCTCCATGGCCTCCAATGATTTGAACGAGGATCTAGAGATTTACAGTATTGTTTAATTATCATTCATTTCATCAAGTTGCCCTATTCATCAGCCAACTTATACCTTTTTTATTTTTTACTCTTTTACTTGGATTTTAATTCTCTGGTCATGCTTAAAGGTCTTTCACATATTTATCAATGAACATCATGCCTAGGATTATTATATGTTTTACAATTTTGTGATATATGTTATATACATATTTTTCATCATTTTATCTATTAATCTATGGCCATTTGTTGTTTATAGGATCCCTTGTGATTAAGGTACTCTCCCTATAGAGTGGTTGGGTGAGCAATAGCAGTAAGTGCCCCCATTAGAATTGTTTAGCCATAATACAATAGTACATATATGTTTTTATATATTTTACTTTTTCCTATAAACTTTCCTCTAAAAATTAGTGAATTATGTTTTTAATTTTATTCTGGTTTTAATTTTTAATTTCCTGTTGTTTGTTTGTCGTTTTACAATATTTGCATATCCTGCATTTTTAATTGTATGCTATGCAGGGTGAACCGTCTATTCCAATCTTTGTTCTTCTCCCTTTTGTCCCTGTCCGACCTCTGTGCCTTTCAAACTCCCTATAAAAATGGCTGGTAACCAATCGTTCCTAGATTTGATAAAGCGCATGCGCGCAAAAAGCGTTGGCTAGGTTACCGGCCCAGTTTGCGCTCCAAGGCAGAATCCTCCTTCTGCTTCCTTCGAGATCATGGTGATGTCAGTTCCGGGATGCCGTGAGCTCCGGGAACTCCAGCTGTTCATGGAGCACTCTCCCCCTTGCTACACCTAAGGAACGGACGGTTCTCCCACCTTGCCCTTGCCACCAGAATCTCTGGATGTTTTTATCTATATACACTCTTTTTAAAGGTACACCTCCATGGTAGGTAAAGACATTATTCACTCTCACAGCGCTGTTTGTTTTCTGGACACATACTTTGTGTAACTCCCCATTATACTTATGTCTGGCAAGTCTTGGGATAGTAACATAGTTCCAGCACATGTGATGCACTGCCGCCCACCATATCAGCTAAATATGTGCACACTATGTTTGCTGCAATTTCTTTCAACCATTGTCACAGAGACACAGCCAAGGAACATGGTCTGCACCTGGGTTATAGTGGAACCTGTATTATGAACATGCAAAACCCTATTCCTACACATCAATTCTGTGAGTACCCCTTACTTAGAAATGGAGACTCACAGGTGCATGGGAGCTGGGACATAAGGTCTCAATAGAATTCTGCTGATTGTCTACAGGAAACACAAAACACCACTTAGAGTAATAGTTGTTTCCCTGTCCTGGAGCAATGTCCTGTTACAACATCACTCCCATCCTCTCATTTTAGCTTCCTCTCAGGAGCACAAACTATTTCCTTTTGTGACAAAAGCAGATTTTTCTGCCATTATGCCTGTTTTCTTTGGAAAACTTCCAACACTCCTGGAACCTTTAGTTTCCAGAGGCCAAAATTGCTACACCACCCCTCTACCCCCTGACTGTTTATGAATCTGTGAAGGAGCCTCCTTACCTTTTTGGGATTGAATTTGAGGAAAACAAAGGGGATGCAGATATTGTAGGGGAAGCTGCTAAGATTTTTCAACTCCTGCATTTTTTGAAACACAAAATGTTGTCCTCCAGTCTAGACTTACTGAATGACGTATTGCGAAATAGTCTTTGGCTAGCAGCACTTGAGTCTCCACAGCTGAAACAAGCCCCTATGAACTAAAACACTGGCAAAATAAAAAGAAAGCTCTAACTATCCTTCCAGAAATTGAATGTGCATTATATGAGGATTGGCCAAATCCTGAAAGAGTATTCACTCCCCTCAAGTTTTTTGCTAAAATATACCCTATGGAAAAGGAATTTAAGAAGAAATGGCCTGTTCCGGTAGTAGATCATGCCATTTCAGTCTTCAATAAACACCTTACAAATTACGGGTAATTAAATTATGCGTCTGATGTATCATTAGTCACAACTATATTTGTTGAGTTATGAGTGAGCTTTTATAATTAAAGCTGTAGATATTATAATAAATAAAAATAAATATAGGACATAGGAAAATTATATATTTTGGGCATCCTAACATCACTTTGCTCCTATATGGCAACATTATTAAATTTTTATAAATAAACACATAATTAATCTAATACTAATTGCAAAAAAAAAGTAACAGAGCGATTGACAATCGTAGTGTCTCATTACTTTCTTGGTCCATGGTAAATGCCCCTGTACATTGATGGTTAATGTACCGGTAATTGCCTTTAGTATTGGTGGCTGGTAAAACCTATGCCCCCTTTAACTGGTGATCAGTTGATCAGTGGAAAAGTGTACACCAACATTGATGGTAAATGCAGAAAAGCTCCCATATATATCTAGTCAGTGGAGAAGGTCCTCCCCTTAGATTGGTGGTAGTGGAAACAGGGCCCTCTTATAATGTAGGTCATTGAAAACAATGCATGTTACATTAATGGTCAGTGGGAGGTCTGCTAAAGAATGCATCTGTTACATATATTTTAGAAATAAATTAGGGGAATATTTTATTAAATAAAACAATATTTTTCTTGAACACCTGGTCAACACACGTTAGAAAGAGAGATAAAACTACTTGGAACTACAAGGTAATTCATTTAATTCTTTTTGTCTCTTTATATGGAATTGTCATATTTTTTATGTTATTAGATTAGGAAGAGAGGTCATTCAACAGCTGTGTGTCCCAGCCCTCCAATGCCTTAAAATGACCCTGCCCTTGAATGATATTCTTCTAAGGAAGCCTGTGTGACCAAGCTCCCTATGGATGGGGCCAAACACATCAGAGAACATGGCTGGAGCGACGGCTGAGGCCATCTATCACGTTGTGATCTAACACCTAACATCTTACATCTAACACGTTGTTTTCTGACTCCTGAGGATTGGTTTGAGCGGCATTCACCCCTACATACTACACCAAGTCTCTGGAGGAACTTGGGAAGCTGCTGCCTCTTTCTTTCTCTGCCGACAGGGTGATTATCATTTACATGCAGCCTCGTGCGGTGCCACAAGTTCCTCAGTGGTTCTCAGCTGACTAAGCTGAAATAGCGGTGTTCTCTACCTGGCTATTCAGTGTGGCAACAATGTATGAATCACAAGACTGGCTAAACAGAATACACAAACTTGAGCAGGTAGCAACAAAACTGCCTGTGTTAATTGTTCTGTACTTTTCTAAAAATCTTTGTTGCAAGGTTGTGAGGATTGAGTCATTTTTATTTTGCATTCTATAATGGAAAAGTTTCAGCAACTTAGCTCTATAGACCTAATGTTAAGAGCACCAAGACTCACTTATTTATTTTATTGGCTGAAAACTAAATTCTCCCTCAAACGGGAAGTAAAGAAAAAATAAACAACAAATTAGACATGAAATAAAATGGGTTAAATAAGCAAGTGGTGAGCTGGAAAATATTATGTGTTCTTTTCGTGAATCAGACTTTGTTTTCCTTGAATGTCTGTACTGCCTTTTTTTGCCTTAACACCTCTGATTTATTTAGTTTGGAACAGAAAAACAAACAATGCACCCCAGATCCGAAAGGCGCATGCACACAAAATAATTTAAAAGTCCCAAAACCACCAATGAAATCAAAGTGCTACAAGCTACAGAAACTTCTCAAAAGAATATCAAATAGGATTTTACAGGCTGGGTTAAAATATCTACACAGCTTTGGTGAAGAATAACAAACAAGCAATAAATTGCTGAATAATAGAGGCAGTTGACGAACTAGTGAACAAGCAAGAGATGACAAGGGAGGAAAGAAACACAAATCAGAAAACAATACCAAACATTAACATGATTTTTACTGAAAAATGTATAAATATGTTGAGCTTATTTCATGCTATTACATTTTGATTATGTGAATTACTACAGCAAACATCTCCAAGAGACAAAAATCAAACAAAAGATTTTGCTAAACCTTCCAAGTATTTATACTATGAAAATAAGGAAAATGTAAAAATAATGTAAAAACATGTCTAACAAATAACTGCAAGTAGTAAAGCTGGCCATAGATTTATCTTTTTTTTTTTGATCAGACAGCGGGCTAAGCAAAAAAAACAAAAAAAACAAACAAAAGGATTCCTCTATCTACCTTGACTGGGTGATTAGGGTTGATTTACTAAAGCAAATAGACTATGCAGTTTGCAAGTGCACTTACACTCATTTTATCCAGAGCTTAGTGAATGTGGTGAAGCTTAACTGTGCAAATACCCAATTAGGTGCAAGGAAAATAAAAATAAAACAAAAAAACAGCATTTTTATTTGCATTTGATTGGATAATGGGAATCAGCAGAGCTTAACCACATTCACTGCTCTGGGGAAGATTACTGCAACTGTACTTGGAAAGTGCACAGTCTATTTGACTTTAGTAAATTAACCCCATTGCATTCTGATAGCGGGGTAACTCCACTGTCAAAATACACTGATCAGTAGCTGCAGTCAGTTGATCAAGAAAAATTTCCAACAAGCCCATTCAACAGAAGTCGATTTGACTTCTGTTGAGCAGGAGCAGCCCCATAGGGACTGAAATTTGGCCAGTCCCCGCTGAACCATATAAATTTTGTTCCATCTATGGCCAGCTTGAGGCACCAGTAGTGCTCTAAAATGACACAGTAAAAAAAAACTGTTCAGATATATTTGACTGACTATATCGTATGTTTGTATACTACATATAGTACTTTTCTAATTGTTTATTCTTGTTATTATTACTCTTTGTATGTTTTCATGGATATGCTTCTGTGGTTTTCCCTTGGGCAATTTGAGTTCTGCTTATATTCCAAAAAATGATAATTGATTAGTTTGATCATAACCAAACTGGCCCTTGCACATTTGTGTGAATGTTTTGACTCTGCAAGTTTGGGAATGGGATTGATTTGAATGATTTGTTGTTCTTGGTGAAGTGCTGTATTGTAAGATACCACTATATTAGGTGCCATCAACTCGTAGTTCAAGTCCTAGTTGATGAATAGACTTGATGAATAAGAGCTCTAAAAAATAAGTTGACTTTGTGCTAGTCGGGCGAGTTCCTCTAGTGTCATCCCCACAGCTGTGGTCAATGGGGTTGATTTACTAAAACTGGAGAGTGTAAAATCTGGTGCAGCTCTACATAGAAACCAATCAGTTTCCAGGTTATATTGTCAAAGCTTAATGGAACAAGCTGAAGTTAGAAACTGATTGGCTACCATGCACAGCTACACCAGATTTTGCACTCTCCAGTTTTAGTAAATCAACCCTAATGTGTCCAACCACCTATTAGTCGGTCTCCTTCACCTGGCTTCTTCGATCTTCTCAAAGATTATTTCCTTCTCCAGTGATCTCTCTCTTCTGGCAGTGTAATGTGAGATGGGGAAACAGCTCTCATTGTGAATTAAATGCTTTGAAATGTTTTACTGACATTCTTCGATTTAGCCACAAGATGTCACTGTTTTTCTAACAGACAGCATAGATATTTCTATATTCAGGAAGGGGTGGGGTTTTACACATGGGAGCTCAGTGAACAGGAAGAGAGACTGCAGCCATGTTTTGATGATGCTGAAGGAAAAGAGCCATGTGAGCAGAGAATCCGTTAGCATCCAGGTGTGAGAACTGCAGCTAGTAAAGCTGATGGTGTTCAAGACGCTGATCCTGTTCAGAGAAAGGAAGATCGCTGCCAGGAAGGCTTATGAGATCGCATGCTTGTTGGAGAGACATTTGTTCTGTTCTGAGTCACCAGCGGATGCAAGGCAGACCCGGGTCGGTAAGATCGTGCACGCACCTCATTTCAGTGTTGGCGCCTCCAGAGACTGAGACAGGCCTATAGTTAGTTAGTTAGGGTCTCTGTTTGTGTCAGGCCACAAGTGTTGTTACCGATCATTGGAAGGACTCCACAACTTAAAGTGACATTTCACATTGGAGAGCTGATAAAATCCCACAAAATCAAGCCAGACTGGTGTTTTGCTCAGAAGGAATACTCAGGCACGTGCTACAGGACCAGTTATGGGAGGGGGAATACTGTAGATTTGTGTAAGATTGTAAACTGTTGTGCTGCACCGCAGGCTAGCCCGTACCATACACCCATACACTCTTGCTCTTTTAGGGTAATAACAGGTAAGGTGTGGCAGCTTAGTTGTGCCCACCAGTAGGTAAATTACTTTGCTTTCTGCCTTCATCCATCAGAAGGCGCCGTGCTGTGTAGCACAAGGGTCTCAGCCTTTGGGCTGGGTGTATGTAAATGTATGTATGTTCTCAGCATTTGTGGGTGTGTTTATTTGCCACATCTAAGTAAAATTCTGTTGTGGCAAAAGCTGGTGTTGGGGTTGCCTTCTTCGTTCGTGACTTCACTGTATCCTGGGGAGCCCACCCCGGTACACGGCTTACAGTAACCAAAATAGGATAGTTGCAACGTCATAATTTGGGCTTCTAGTAACATATCAGGTTTGATCTCTTCAAAAATCAATCTATTAGTTCTAAGGGCTATGGATAGCACTATACAAATGAGCAAAATCATAATGTATTTATTGTATGTTACTTACATATAAATGTATTTAACCACCATCCAAAACGGCCGGACGGTGGCAGTGCAGGGTCGGGTGGCCGTTTATAAACTTCCTCCCCGCATCCTGCTTGTGCGTGCTCCCTGGGAGCGCGCAGAACCACGATCCGGTGCCCGCTGTGTCCTCCGGACACAGGGAAACACCGATCGTCGGACGGGACCTCTGTACGAGGTCCCGATCATGTGATCACTGATTGGCCAATCAGTGATCACATGCAGAGTAGTAAGCAAGATGTCACTTCTGACATCATTGCTTACTACGTGTGAAATCTGTGAATGATCACAGAGGTCACATGGTACAAGGCTATTCACAACAGCCTTGTACCATGTGATAAGCTGTGACCAATCACGGCTCACTCAGTAGTTCTCAATGGCTGCAAGAATGCAGCTAGAGAGAAGGAGAAGTGATTGCTTTTACAGCCTTTATGGGTGTAAAATCAATCAGTGTAAAAAAAAAATCTTCATCACCCCTCACAAGTAGTACAGTGTCACCATGGTGACACTGAACTGCTAGGGTGACAGTATGTAAAAAAAATAATAAAGAAAAAATAATATAAAAAAAAAACAAAATGTAAAAAAAAGTTTAAAAATGATAATTTTTGGTTATAAACTAATTTGTTTTTTTTTTTTTACTAAAAATATAACGGAATAAATGTTGGCCAAGATTTATGATGAAATGCTATTTATTTGCAAAATTTTATAAGAAAAACATTTTTTTTCAAAATTTTTGAACATTTTAATTTACATAGCAAAAAAAATAAAAATCCCAGTGGTGAATAAATACCACCAAAATAAAGCTTTATCTGTCTCAAAAAATGCAGAAAAAATTCATATGGGTACAGTGTTGCATGACCACACAATTGTCATTCAGAGTGTGATAGCACTGAAAGCTGAAAATTGGCCTGGACAGGAAGGGGGTAAAAGTGTCCGGACAGGAAGTGGTTAAAAATGTCAAGAAGTAATTACAACATTATTCAGCTTAGCAAAATCAAATTTTTGTAGTATAAACGCTGTTTTTTGCTTTTAAAAAAGTCCCTGGCCCTTTCCAAAAATGCAGCAGCTCAAAAAAGCATAGATGTGAACATGGGCAGCACAGTGGCTAAGTGGGCAGCACAGTGGCTAAGTGGTTAGCACTTCTGCCTGGCAGTACTAGGGTCGTTGGTTTGAATCCCAGCCAGGGCACCACCTGCCTGGAGTTTGCATGTTCTCCCTGTGCCTGTGTGGGTTTCCTCCCACACTCCAAAGACATGCTGGAAGGTTAATTGGCTCCTGTCTAAATTGTCCCTAGCATGGGTGTGTATGAATGTGAGTTAGGGACCTTAGATTGTACACTCCTTGAGGGTTAGGGACTGATGTGAATGTACAATATGTATATGTAAAATTCTGTGTAATTGACAGTGCTATATAAGTACCTGAAATAAATAAAGAAATAAAATGTTCCATAGGAAACCATGTTAAATGGACTGTAGTGCATTTCTGCAAAAAGCACGGAAAGCTGCTTTGGTTTGAACGGAGCCTTATTGAGTAAGCAGTTTCTTTAATCCTTGCCTATGTTCCAGTTTATTCACTGCCATGAGTTTCCTGTTTCAAATTGGCTCTTTTTGGTTGCAGCATCCTATGGAGTTACCCTTGGTAAGGTCTAGAGTTGTGTCTCTCTACACTGTGTACATTAATAGAAAAACGTATACCTGTAGCCTGGGTGGCAAGGCACTCCCCTTCTCCTCCTGGAGGGGAGAGAAGATCCCTCGCTGCTGTCAAAATGGGGGATTGGGGAGGAGGGAGCGGGGGGCCTGTCCTTTCGTAACACATTACATGTTACACCTTGAATATGGGTGTAACTTAGTTACATAGTTAGTCTGGTTGAAAAATAACAAATGTCCATCCAGTTCAACCATTAAAAAAAAAAGTTATAATCCTATACCTACAGTTGATCCAGAGGAAAGCAAAAAAAAGCCAGCAAAGCATAATGCAATTTTCTCCTGCAGGGAACAAAATTCCTTCCTGATCTCCCAAGAGGCGATCAGATATTCCCTGGATCAACTTTACCTATAAATGTTAGTATCCAGTTATATTCTGTGTATCTAAGAAAGAATCCAGGCCTTTTTTAAAACAATCTACAGAGGCTGGCCAGAACCAACTCTTAAGGGAGTCTATTCCACATTTTCACAGCTCTTAGTGTGAAGAAACCTTTCCATGTTTGGAGATTAAATTTCTTTTCCTCCAGACGTAAAGAGTGCCCCCTTGTCCTCTGTGTTGACCTCAGGGTGAATAACTCTACACCGAGATCACTATATGAACCACTGATGTATTTATACATGTTGATCATATCTCCCCAGTAGTGTATTCAGAATTTGTACTGCCCCAGGCAACACAAAAATTTAGCACCACCCCTCCCCTCCCCCAATAAGAGAGAGAGAGAGTTCAATAAGTGTATGTATGTATATATGATTTTCTTTCTCCTCTCTCTCTCTCTTTCTCTCCCTCTCTCTCTTCCCTTTCTCTTTCTCCCTCTCTCTTTCTCCCTCTCTCTCTCTTCCCTCCTGCTCTCTCTTCCCTCCCTCCCTCTCTCTTTCTCCGCCTATCTCTCTCTCTCTCTCTCTTCCCCCCTCTCCCCCCCCCCTCTCCTCTACCCCCCCTCTCTCTTCCCCACTCTTTCCCTCTTCCCTCTCTCTCTGCCCCCTCTCTCTCTCGCTCCCTCTCTCTCTCTCCCCCTCTCTCTCTTGCCCCTCTCTCTCTTCCCCTTCTCCCTCCCTTCCCCTCTCTCTCCATTTTCCCCTCTTTCTCCCTCTATCTCTCTTCCCCCTCTCTCTTCACCCTCTCTCTACTCCTCTCCCTCTCTTCCCCCTCTCGCTCTCCCTCTCTCTCCCCCCCTCTCTCCCTTACTCTCTTCCCTCTCTGTCTCCCCCCCCTATCTCTTCCCCCCTCTATCTCTTCCCCCCACTCTCCCCACCCTCTGTATCCCTCTCTCTCTCTCCCTCTCCCCCCCCCCCCATACACACACCCTCCTCAAAGGGCTGCTGATCTCAGGCAAGCAGAAAGTGGGGGGGGGGAGAGATGTGTGCAGTGACATACGATCTATCAGTGCATGGATGACAGGAGGGAGGTCCCACAGAACACAACACAGCTAATCTCCTCCGGGCTCTTTCATCTCCGCCACTTCTCCTCTCCCTGCTCCAGCCGTTCCCCTGGTCCTGGCTAGTCAACTGCTGGAGGGAGAGACACACGAGCATCGTTCTGCAACTGCCCTCCCCCACACCCCACCACATTGATCCTCCTGCTGTCCGGGCCACTACAAGAGTACCGGTGGTACCCCTCTAATGGCAGCCCTGCATGGTTCTTTCCACCACTGCTCAACAGTTCCCTCCTTCTGGGGGGCGGTTCCGCCCTCTAAAACTTTCCACCCTAGGCAAATGCCTTGTTTGCCTCATGGTAGATGCGCCCCTGTATCCTCGCTTAATCTCCTCTTCTCAAGAGAGAATAAATTTGGTTCCTCTAATCTTTCCTCATAGCTGATCTCCTCCATCCCTCTTATCAGTTTGGATGCCTTTCTCTGTACTTTCTTCAGTTTCCCAATGTTCTTTTTATGAATTGGTGCCCAAAACTGAACTGCATATTCCAGATGAGGTATTAATAATGATTTGTACAGGGGTAAAATTATATTTCTCTCTCTGGCGTCTACACCTCTTTTAATAAAAGAGAGGATTTTGCTCGCTTTAGAACCTCAGCTTGGCATTGCATGTCATTATTAAGCTTGTGATCTACTAGGACTCTCAGATCCTTCTCCACCATTGATTCCCCCAGTTGTACCCCTCCTAGTATGTATGATGCATGTATATTCTTAGCCCCCAAGTGCAGAACCTTACATTTATCAACATTAAATCTCATTTGCCACATAGTTGCCCAATTAAACAGTGCATTGAGGTCAGACCCTATATTGTTTATAAATATATTAAAAAGTAAGGGTCCCAACACTGAACCCTGGGGTACACCACTGACAACCCTAGACCATTCAGAGTATGAATCATTAACCACTACTCTTTGAATACAATCTTTTAGCCAGTTTTCTACCCATTTACATACGGATTTTTCGAGCCCGTAGACTTTATCTTACACATTAGCCATGTGTGGGGAACTGTGTCAAACACTTTTGCAAAATCCAAGTATACCACATCCACTGCCACCCCTCTGTCCAAGGTTTTGCTCACCTCCTCATAAAAAGAAATCAGATTTGTGTGACAACTTCTGTCTTTCATGAATCCATGCTGTCTGTTGCTTAAAATATTTTTTTCCAGCTAGAACTCATCTATGTGGTCTTTTATTAAACTCTCCGGCATCTTCCCAACTATAAAGTTAAACTAATAGGTCTATAAATACTTGGTAAAGATTTAGACCCCTTTTTAAATATTGGCACCACATTGGCCTTACGCCAATACAGTGGTACTATGCCAGTCATTAAAGAGTCCCTAAAAATTAGAAACAATGGCTTTGAAATGACAGAGCTCAATTCTTTAAGGACCCGTGGGTTTATGCCATCCGGTCCAGGTGCTTTATTCACCTTTATTCTGTCTAAATATTTTTGGATCATATCAATTGTGAGCCAATGTGGTTCATCTGGAGCTGTGTCAATACCATGTCCTTTATGGACAAGAGCTCCCCCCATGCTACTTTGTATACACAGAGCTGAAGAAGGTAATTCATAAATTTGCCTTCTCTTTGTCCCAAGTCACCCACTCTAGATTATTTTGTAAAGGGCCTACGTGCTCGGACCGGACCTTTTTGCTATTAATATATTTGAAGAATTTTTTGGGGTTGGTCCTGCTATCTTTTGCAATCTGTTGTTTGTTTTAAATTTTTGCAGCCGTTATTTCCTTTTTGCATATTCTGTTACATTCTTTGTAATGTGTAAATGATGATAGTGTTCCTTCATTTTTATATTTAATAAAAGCTCTTTTCTTATTATTTATAGTTTTTTTAACTTTTGCCGTAAGCCACATAGGTTTGATTTTCAGCCTTTTAAACTTGTTGCCCATGGGAATATATTTTGCAGTGTGTTCACATACAGTCTTTTTGAAGAACTTCCATTTTTGTGTTGTGTTCATTGATGCCAATATTACCTCCCAGTCTAAGTCTTGGAGAGCATCTCTCAGCCTTGGAGAATTAGCTCTCTTAAAACTGAGCATTTTTATTTTTCCCATATGTGCTTGCTGTTTACAGCTAACAATACATGAAATCATGTTATGGTCACTGCTACCCAGATGTTCTTTTATATGGACATTTGTAATAAGCTCTGCATGGTTTGAGACTACCAGGTCCAGCAGAGCATCATTCCCAGTTGGGGCCTCTATGAACTGTACCATAAAATTGTTCTGTAGTAGGTGTAAAGATTTTTGCCCTTTAACTGTTCCAAAAGTGCCATTACTCCAGTCAATTTCTGGGTAGTTAAAATACACCATTATTATCACTGTCCCAGCCCTTTCGATCTGTGCAAGGAGCTGAGTCTCCACCTCCTCATTAACACTGGGAGGTCTACAACAAACTCCAATGATTACCTTTGTAGTATGCACCCCCATGTGCTGTTCCACCCATAATACTTCAGCCTCATCACACTCTCCATCAACTAGGTCCTCTTTTACACTCGCTCTGAGATCACTTCTCACATAGAGACAGACACCACCACCTTTCCTATTTACCCTGTCTCTCCAAAGTGTAACATGTTACGAAAAGTGAACATATCCTTTAAAGGAACTCTAACTGAATGACATTTAATTTGCTAAAGCCCTACGTGTCATAAACTTTCACCGTGGTTTTTTCATCCTTTGTTGTGTTTCAGTGTTCTCGATCTCCTCTAGCCTTATTGCAGCCACTCCCTGTCTACATGCCTGCACTTCAGAGAGTGTTGTATGACAATTCACAAATTGGGTTTTCTGATAGTGAAAACAGAGGACCATATTAGCATATTACATTAAAACCATCCTCATCAGAAGCCTATGTGACAAGGTGTCGAAACAGGAGCACAAATATCAGATGGAGACAGAATGTGTCACCCAATTGCACAGAGTTCCTGACCAAGGACCTTCATGGTAGGATCATCAAGTATTACAAGGAAGGGCTACAGATATAAAAATGTTGAAAAATACTTTTGAAATGAAATTACCTGCTAAAGTTTATATAAAATTGTAGTGACAGGGTTTGAATATACTTTAATAGGCAGCATTTTTCTTTAATTTTCCTCTTAAAGGTCATAGGGAAGAACTATACGAGTTATGGCAGAGTATATGATAAGAAGTCTGCTCACCTCTTTTTTTGTTAGTATTTGTAGATTATATACTAGCACTGATATATAAAGTAAGTATTGTCTACCTCTGTACGGAAGGTTATCTGAACACACTGACACGCTTTAAAAACATAATACACAAATGTCTTATCAACTAAACATGCCTGTTCAGCAGTGACATGATGTCATATTAATAATTCTGGCCCTCCAACCTAAAAATTCCTTCTTTTATATTATAAAAGTATATAGTTTGCTAGAGCTGTAATTATTTTCGCTGAAAAGTTTATTGGTAGACTTAGTCTTTAAAATGTATTTACTATATTGTTAGTTTTTTATATGCACACTTAATGGTATTGTGGTCAAAAAGAAGAATTATATAAGTGTCATTGTTGCAGCTCTGTTGCTACCTCTATATGTGGACAGACTATACAGTATTAATGCAATGCACATGAATGTGTGTAAATACAGTGGGGATCGAAAGTTTGGGCACCCCAGCTAAAAATTTGTATTAATGTGCATAAAGAAGCCAAGGAAAGATGGAAAAATCTCCAAAAGGCATCACATTACAGATTAGACATTCTTATAATATGTCAACAAAAGTTAGATTTTATTTCCATCATTTACACTTTCAAAATAACCGAAAACAAAAAAATGGCATCTGCAAAAGTTTGGGCACCCTGCAGAGTTAATATCTTGTACTGCCCCCTTTGGCAAGTATCACAGCTTGTAAACGCTTTTTGTACCCAGCCAAGAGTCTTTCAATCCTTCTTTGAGGTATCTTTGCCCATTCTTTCTTACAAAAGTCTTCCAGTTCTTTGAGATTTCTGGGCTGTCTGTCACGCACTGCTCTTTTAAGGTCTATCCATAGATTTTCAATTATGTTGAGGTCAGGAGATTGTGAAGGCCATGGCAAAACCTTCAGTTTACGCCTCTTTATGTAATCCCCCGTGGATTTTGAGGTGTGTTTAGGATCATTATCCATTTGTAGAAGCCATCCTCTCTTTAACTTCAGCTTTTTCACAGATGGCATCAAGTTACCATTCAAAATTTGCTGAAATTTTATTTAATCCATTTTTCCTTCTACTCGTGAGATGTTCCCTGTGCCACTGGCTGCAACAAAACCCCAAAGCATGATTGATCCAACCCCATGCTTAACAGTTGGACAGACGTTCTTTTCATTAAATTCTGTGCCCCTTCTTCTCCAAACGTACCTTTGCTCATTCCGGCCAAAAAGTTCAATTTTAACCTCATCGGTCCACAGAACTTGTTTCCAAAATGCATCAGGCTTGTCTATATGTTCATTTGCAAAGTTCAAACGATGATTTTTGTGGTGTGGTGAGGACGTAGAAGAGGTTTTCTTCTGATGACTCTTCCATGAAGACCATATTTGTACAAGTATCTCTTTATAGTGGAATAGTGTACCACAACTCCAGTGTCTGCCAGATCTTTCTGGAGGGATCGTGCAGTTTTGAATTGTTTTTCTCACAATCCTGCGAGCTGTTCTGTCTGATATTTTTCTTGGTCTTCCAGATCTTGCTTTAACTTCCACTTTTCCTGATGACTGCCATTTCTCAATTACATTCCGAACATAGGATATTGACATCTGAAAATGCTTTGCTATCTTTTTATAGCCTTCTCCAGCTTTGTGAGCATCAACTATTTTCAGTTTCAGTTTTCTAGACAACTGCTTAGAAGAACCCATGGTGCTGATTGTTGGGGCAAGGTCAGATGAGTCTGGGCATTTAAAACCTTTGAGATTGACATCATCTGGTCTTCCCAGACGATGATTGAGAACAATCCATGACACTGGCAGGTTTCAGCTTTGCAAAGGGGGCAGTGCATGTTATAAATTCTGCAGGGTGCCCAAACTTTTGCAGACGCCATTTTTTTGTTTTCTGTTATTTTGAAAGTGTAAATGATGGAAATAAAATCTAACTTTTGTTGACATATTATAAGAATGTCTAATCTGGAATGTGATGCCTTTTGGAGATTTTTCCATCTTTCCTTGGTTTCTTTATGCACAGTAATACAAATTTTTAGCTGGGGTGCCCAAACTTTCGATCCCCACTGTACATTGTAGCATGACAGAAATATAGAAAAATCAAATTGTTGTTAGCATTTTGACCCTTACAGGGACCTGTCCATTGACAAGAGATTACATTGCCAATGCAACCTGGAAACAAAATATAATATACTGAAATGTGTATGAAAATGCATGTTAAATGCACAACAACGTACATGCATTTTAGTTGCATAGCAGCGAGCTTCTATGTTCAGTATGGTTTGAAAGGACCATAAAAAAATATTGAAATGTTTACATGTAAGTGATATACTGTTACTATACACAGGGCTGCATTTACCATAAAATACTGCTGAGCTAATGCCTTAAGCAGACAGGCAAGCCTCAACATTTACAGATTATAACTTTTTCTTTTTTTGTCTCCCTCTTGGGGCCATTTCTGACTAAACTCATCTATGTAGCTGTGGAGGATGTTGAGTGGTCAGATGGCTATTTATAGTTCAGGGAAATTAAACCATCTCTCAATCATCTTGTTTGGTGATTAATACAGTTGAAAAGTAGCCCTGCATATAAAGCGGACAGCATGCTTTTAATAGTACATTCTAGCATTCATACCGCTTGCCCACCGCCCTATAGCAGAAAGACTGCTACAGGGTGGCATGGCTATGCAAAATCACACATATATATATTTATATGTGATTTGCATTTCTGGGTAGGAGGCGGCTAGGGATGTCAATCATCGGGTCCCAAACGGCAATTCCCTGCCGGCACCCGGTGATCATCAAGGAAAGCTGATAGGGGACAAACCTGTGTGTAAATAACAAAGGTGTCTCTCCTGCCAGCATGGACATGCTGTGTAGTATCTCTCTACATAGCAGAGAGGTAGAAAACAGCATGTCTACAAAGTAAAACACACACACAGCACACAGTTACCCCTTTGATTGCCCCAGATGTTAACCCCTTCCTGCCCAGTGACATTAGTACAGTATCAGCGCTTTTTATTAGCACTGATCACTGTATTGGTGTCATTGGGATGTCAGTGGCAGTTAGTCAGTTTCCACCCAGTAGTTGTAGCTGTAGTGCCATAGTCCTGCTATAAGTCGCTGATCGCCGTCATTACCAGTATAAAAAAAATTAAATTCCAGTACATATACACTGCCATTTGTAGACACTATAACTGTCAAGTAAACCAATTAATTTACACGTATTGGGATTTTTTTTTTAGGAAAAACATGTAGCAGAATACATTTTAGCCTAAATTTATTTTTTTTTATTGGACATGTTTAATAGCAAAAATTCAAAAATATAGTTTTTTTCTCAAAATTGTCAGTCCTTTTTATTTATAGCACAAAAAATAAAAACCGCAATCAAATACCACCGAAAAAAAGCTCAATTCGTGGGGGAAAAAAAGGATGTAAATTAAATTTGGGTACAGCGTTGCATGACCGCGCAGTTGTCAGTTAAAGTAACGCAGCGCCGTAACACAAAAAGTGGCCTGGTCAGGAAGGGGGGGGGTATATCCTGTAGAGGGCAAGTGGTTAAACTGATGCACAAAACTCTCAGACTTGAGAAATTCAAGTGTTCTACACAGAAGGAAATGTGTGGTGACATACCTCCCAACAGTCCTGGATTGTGCAGGACTTTCCCGTATTTTCACCTTTGTCCCGTGGTTCCAGTGTACAGGGGCTTTGTCCCACATTATTCTATCTATTCTATATATACTAACTTCCAGCCAAGCAGGACCTGCAGCAGTGTGAACATTGTGAACATCTAGCACTGCCAGGGATTGGCGGGCAAGCCAGTGGGGCTTTCAGCCACAATGAGAGAGAACGTGCAGCTGTCAACTCCAACCTGTGATGTCAGGGATCGGCAGGGCCAATCTGAATTCAGGGGCTCCGCCCCCCTTTGTCAAGCAAGCACTGCATAGACAAACAGCCAGAGTTTATACATTGGTGGCCAAGGAAGACGATGAAAAGGGGCAGGAGCAATTGGAACTACTGCATGTGCACCTGCAGTGGTGTACAATAAACCTGAATTATACACCACTGCGGGTGTACATGCAGTAGTTCCAATTGGTCCCTGCCCCTTGCCACATTTTTCCCAGTTGGCACTTTATAAATGCTGGCTGTTTCCCTGTGAACAAGTTGTTTTTAAAAAGGGGTTGGAGCCCCTGAAATGCATATCAGCCCCACCCATCCCCGACATCACAGGTTGGACTTGACAGCTGCACTCTCACCCATCGGTTTGTTCGCCAATCCCTGGTTGTGCTAGATGTTCATACTGCTGCAGGTCCTGCTTGGCTGCACTCATTTTGTTATCCATCTGATGTCGGCATTCTTGTATGCTGTTAATCAAGATTTTAGAATTAAGTGTATGTCTAATTGGTGTCCTTGTGGTTTAACTAACTTCTGAGCCTTTCACTCTGTACGTAACACATCCCTGAATCCTGCACTCTGTATGAAGTGCACTCCTGAATCCTGCACTCTGTACGTAACGCATTCCTGGCTCCTGCACTCTGTGTGTAACGCATTCCTAAATCCTGCACTCTGTGTGTAATGCACTCCTGAATCCTGCACTCTGTACGTAACACATTCCTGAATCCTGCACTCTGTAAGTAACGCATTCCTAAATTCTGCACTCTGTATGTACTGCATTCCTGAATCCTACACTCTGTATGAAACGTACTCCTGAATCCTGCACTCTGTACGTAACGCATTCCTGAATCCTGCACTCTGTATGTAACTTATTCCTGAATCCTGCACTCTGTACGTAACGCATTCCTGAATCCTGCACTCTGTATGTAACACATTTGTGTTTGTGAGACTCTTGCTTGTGGCACAGCAATCAAAGCATATTTTATAAGTACAAGAAAGCACAGGTTTTGTTTAACCTCGCCCCTTAGGCCCCTCCCACTGTTAAGCATTTGGACATTTTTCGCTACGCACGCTGCAGGTTGCTTCCTCCCTGAAGTGTCCCCCATTCTGAAGTTTAAAAGTTGGGAGGTACGGTGGTGATTCCAAGTTCTAGTAGTAGTGTACTTTGTTTGGTTTGCCTCAACAGCATTTTGTACAACTCCCCCCCTTGTGTCAGCCCTGTGATTTTTGTATGATTCCAGTGCTAGGGATCAGCATGGGAAAGTAAAATCAAGCTTTTATGACACAGTTTTATTGCTCCTTACCGCCCACCCAAATGATAACATGCAGTCAGAGAGGGATGTGTATATGCTATGATGATATGCCTTGCGCCAGTGACAAATTTACCCCATCTTGTCCAGTTTGAAAGGTATCACCGCTTGTCAAGCTCAGTAATTGAAGTCAATGGGACTGCATTGCCACTGCAAGCTAAAAGCTTTTTTTTTACAACTTAGACCAGGCCAGTTCTAATAAGTTTTGTTTATATAGTCAGGTCCATAAATATTGGGACATCAACACAATTCTAACATTTTTGGCTCTATACACCACCACAATGGATGTGCTTTAACTGCAGACTGTCAGCTTTAATTTGAGGGTATTTACATCCAAATCAGGTGAACGGTGTAGGAATTACAACAGTTTAATACACAAAAACAAAATATACTGTAATACCCAATTGTTGGTAAAATATAAAATATGATGTTATGCCAAGTAAATAGATACCTAACATGTCACACTTCAAAAGTGCACACGCTCATGGAATGGCAACAAACTACTGTACTTAAAAATCAGTATAGGCAACTTTTTAAAGACCTTTACAGGTTACCAGTTTAAAGTTACACAGGATGTCTGGTGCTAGAATGATTGTTCTCGCTATAATTTTTGTGACCATACCTCACATGTGTGGCATGAACACTGTTTACATATGCTTTATTTTGTTTAATACTTACCTTTCCAGATGCCTTCTTGCCAGTCATGTGACATGCTTCTTCCTTTTTGCCTCTTTTTCAAAGCTGGGTAGCTCTGGATGATGTTGAGAGTGACACTGACTTGACCATATCAGTACCGCTCTCTTCATCATTGCAATTGTAGTGTTTACTCCTGAAGGAGCCACTTTTTTTGGGGTCCCCTGTTCCCAGAGCCTACTACTTTGTAAGCAGCACCACACTCTCCGACACACCCAGGCTGGAAAGGACATTGTAATGAAGGTCACAAATATTGGATTTTTTCTTTGTTTTAGGAAACTGACAATCTCTAATCAATGCAGTGTGTAATGAAGTAAACTTATCTGCATAATTTGGTTTGTGAGTTCCTGTGTCCCCACAGGGGGTAGGACATGAGGCTGAACTCAATAGGTAGCGCATAAATTATTGTATACTGTACCAGGATAGAGCTAGGTGCCTCAGCACCGTCAGAGGTGAATTAAATGAACCATATAACAAAGAAGAGTATCCACTTACTTTGGTGATGGACAGAAGAGCTCACAACTGCAGGTCTCCTTAGAAGAAGACTAGAAAATGCATTGAACTGCCGAGACAGACTTTTTGGAACTGCCTGGACTTGGGGCTCTATTTACTGCCCTGTGGACTATTCCTCCTTGGTGTGCCCCTAGTTCCCTCACAACTGCTACCTGCGTGGTCCCGAAGCAGCAGCCAGGACAACCAGTCCTTAGAGGATCCACCATCACCCTGTGAAGGACCTCTGCCCTGTGCTATGGATTTAACCCCTGCTGTACCAGATTGCTATCTGTCCCATGTGCCTGAACTGTTGCCCTGTGCCCCTGGACTTAACCTTTGCTGTAGTAGAATGTGCCCTGTGACTCTGGCCTAAATCCCCGCTGTACTTGATTGCAGCCCTGTGCCCCTGAACTTAACCTTTGCTGTACCAGATTATGGCCTGTTACTTACTGTGCATGGATTGTTGCCTTGTGACTCTGGACTAAGTAAGTAAGGTACTAGATTGCTGCCCTGTGCCTCTGGACCTATCCCCCTGATGTGCCCTATTGCCACCCTGTTATATTTCTGTATGTACCTCACGCTGTTGGAATTATGGCCCTGCAGCCTTCTCCTTATCTGATTCCCTGTTTTTTCAACCCCCCCCTCCAAAATAAAGAAGCCCTTGGTCAGAGGTCCTAAAACCCCTCTTGATCTCTGTGTGTGCTCTGTTCTACCCAAACCTGTGTCACAGGGATATTTATAGCAAAAATATATACAGTGCTAACATAACCAAATAAGTGGAAAACATCAATAAACACTTCAAGTATGTGAAACAATTGTAAATAAACATATACAACTGGTAATAAACAAGTGGACCAGTGAACAACCCCCAATCGCTATACTGAGGAAGGTCCTGTCCAGGAAGCAATGCTATGGCATTGGTCCAGGGGTCTTTATCAAACCCCCCTCTACTGGTCAGTACATTGTGGCCCAAAACCAGTGTGGAGAGCTCAAAATTAAGTCCCTCTCAAACCAGATGTAGGTGTCCGAATGGTGTCCCCACAAGGCAATACTGTTTCTTTAAGTAGTTTGTGGTAGGGTATAGCCAGAAGCCTCTCAACAACTACTAGGGTGAAGACCTCTCTCCTCCTGTTCTCCAGCCAGGGCTCAGCAACCTCATCTTCAGTAATGTTCTCTCCATAATGAGGTAGCAACACAGCTCGACAGTTGCTTTCCCACAGACCGGGAAATGTCTGCTACTCAGCCTTTCTGCATCCTCAACACTACGGCAAAATGACCCAACAGCAGCCTGTTACATCTGTGTGTTCCACCACATCCTCTCTAAGATTGCCCCAAGTCCTGGAATAATCCTTCCATTACCTCCCCACTGAGTTCTGGTAATGCTGAAATATGTAGTCCCAGAGCCAATCTGTAGTACAAGCTCAGTCTCCCTGGGAACTACAGTTCCACAAGTCAAAGTTGCTCCCAGCAGGCTCTGTCCTTCCCAGAATCCACAGCAGCTCAATGTTGGTTTCCCTGGGTGGTAGGTAGGGCTTTCTCCCTTCTCTCTCTGTGGCTACATATAGCCCTGCAAATGGCCAGTGCCCTGGCCCTCTATCTCCAAAGAGAGAGAAAATAATTGCAGGGGTGGTAGTGAACGCAGTGTACCATGGCAGACTGGTTGGTGAAGTCTCTTTTAAGCTGCCAGTGCTGTGGACCAGGGCTACACAATGTAAGTAAAAGATACCATGGTAACACCTTACTTTCACAGGATCTTCTCAGTCGTCAAGGCTGCACCTTGGAAATGAGCAGGGGAACCCGCTGAAAAATAAATAAATAAATATATATATATATATATATATATATATATATATATACACACACACACTTCTTGCCGAAATTATATGCGTAAGGAGATCCACAGACAGAAGATCTGAGGAGTAAGAGCCAGTCCCTTAATTAAACGCCAAATAAGTCAAAAAGAGTCATTAGGTGATTAGTGTAAATAAAAGCCAGACTTTCCATTGGGACCAGGAGCAAACATCAAACCCTATCTGAAACCCCAGTGGAATGGTGGATGGTGAAAATCTGCTGTGTACAGGTCCAGAGAGAGGAAATTCAAGGCTGCTAAATACATTTGTGAGAAACAGCTTTGTCATATTATGACTAATGAACAGATCCTTATCGTTGCTTTTGTTTCCAAGAATTAAAAGTATTTTGTTACTTAAAGCTGATATCCCTCCTAGGCCTGAAGCATCATGCAGACTGGATGTTATAAAAATGCCAGTAGCGTTAGCTGTAGAATGCTGCAATAAAAACATTTTTTTAGCATTTTTGCATTCACTTTTTTCAGCATTTTTTAGTGTTTTTAGCAAAGTTATACTCCCACAAAATCTTCAGGCCCAAAACACTCATAAATTCCGGAAAGCCGCGTTTTTTTATGTTTTTCTGTTTTTATCAGCATTAGAGCATTGCTAAAAAAAAACTCCTCTTGAAACTTGCTAGTTCTGGGGGTTTTTTCCAGCCAGAAAACGCTCCTGTCAAAATACCCTGACTAAAGCTTATGTGTGCATGGACACATAGGATAACATGCTGGGGAGTTTACTGGCTGTAGAAAAAAAAAGTCAGAAGCCAAAAACAGGAGCTGCAAAAACGTCCAGTGTGCATGAGGACTGAAGGAGAATCAAAGCTAGATTACCCTTCATAAAATAGGGCATAACTTTACATTTACCCAGTGGTGGACTGACCATTCAAGCACTCGGGCACTGCCCGAGGGCCCGGTGTCAGTAGTGGGCCCCATGAGATGCCCTTGGTACCTTTCATTGACTTTTTCATAGGCTCTTTTGGATGTGGGTAAGAACACAGGGGCCCCATGATCCCCTTTTGCCCGGGGGCCCCATGAGTTGTCAGTCTGCCCCTGCATTTACCCCTTTACATTTATATTTAAATAAAAATCTCACCCGTGCTTCTTTGATGATATTGTCTTCAGGAGATGTTACTGAAAAGTTCTTTTAAATTATTGCTGAACATTCAATCAATGAAATATTGCATACTGTAAATACAGGGAGATGGTGTTTTAGGTGTGAAAGTTCTAGTTCACTGGCTTGTTCCACTAAACAGATGAAAGAAATGTTATAATCCCATTGGTCATGGGCAAAACCTGTTTGGGAAATTGTTTAATGGAATTTTAGAAAGGACCTAATGACACTTAATAAATGCTCTTTACCTTCTGACCACAACAGTAAAATCAGTCTGTGTATGCAGTAAAGCATGCTTGTTATACTCACCGGGCAACCTAAGGGGTTAATCTACCACAATCTGTAAAAAGGCTGTTTGATCCTTTCTTCTCTGCCCCACCTCTTGTTGAAATGACCACCTGATACAAACTGAATCCGTAGTCACATGCTCAATTTGGTGTGTATTGCTAGAGAGGTTTTTTTTTATCTTAGAAGAGTGCATGTGATCAGCACAGGGCCAATCAGCACTGTCCAGACAGAGGGCCAGGACTTTCACATCCTCCTAGAGCAGAAAGAAAACTCCTCCTACAAGCTTTAACCAGTGCTGTGCTGGACACTGATGGAAGTCACAAGACTGCTATATACTGCTGACAAGAAAAGGTATTTAGCAGTTTTATATTGACTAAAATAATTGCATTTCCATGTTATGTGTACTGTGGGAGACCAGATATAGTGAATGCAGGATCCTGGGTTTAGTAACACTTTAAGTTCTGAAAAGCTAACAGTAAATGGATTTATGGCTACTTACAAGACTGATCATGTGTATGGCACAGCAGTTCATTGACTTAAAGAGTTCTTGTCACTATACAAAAGTCACTTAAAAGAGAAGTAGGGCTTTTTTTTCTCCCCATTTATACTTACCTAGGTGAATGCAGCATCTGTCCTCCACAGGCTCTAAGTGCTGAGAAGTTCTCAGCGCTGCTCTGAGCAGAGAGCGGGACTATCAGTCACCCTTGACTGTTCTGCCCCCCCGGGCTCACTGGAGCACTGGACTGTGCAAGGGCAGGGACTGGCTGGCTCAGGCTCTTAGCACTTCACTGATAGGCTGAACCAGATGTCACTTCAGACTCTGTGGTAGATCCCAACTTTAAAGTCAGGATCTTTCCCCAGCCTGGGCCAGATGAGTGACATCAGCAACAGCGGACTTCAGTCCTCTGTCTGCTGAAAACGGGTCACAGCAGTGCACTAAAGTATTTGTCAATCTCGGTACTAAATGCCACGTCAATAATGACATGGACTACCTGACATGGGTTTAAGCAGCCTTTCTTTTTACACACCAAAACAACTAAATAAAAAAATCATATAACACCATATACAAAAACTATTTTGTTAATGAGACTAGGAAGGGGTCTTTAAAGGCACAGTTTATAAGTTAGAATCACCTATGTCCTCAGCTGCTCCACCACTGGCTCAAAAGTGTTAGCATTTTCACTATTTCCCTGGGGACCTAGCTTCTGGAACAAGCACCAATACTCCAGAAGGGCCCCAGTTCTGTAAACATTTGACTATTTACTGACTCCCCAAAAACTCCCTGACCCATCAAGCTACAGTGACAATTTTTATTTATTTATTTTATCTCCTTCTAACCTTTGACTTTCAATGAACCTGAAATAGAAGGTAGGTAGGTGGGGGAAACTATCAACTTCACCTGAACTTTTCAGTATGAATACCCTGCAGCCATCCCAGAACAACCCTTGCAGCTCTACCATTACAGCTCCAGCAAGTTGCACCTGTAATTGCAAAAAGTAGTGCAGGAACCTTTTTTTTTAAAATCGGTGCAGCGCCACAAAGTCAGAGTCACACCAATTTGAACGGTTCCATTGCCGACAATAGGGTGTGACTTGTCATGCGATTTGAAACTCAAATCATGTGACAAGTTGCACTGATGTGAACCAGGGCTAAAAAAAAGGTATAAACATGAAAAATTAAACATACCCTGCGCAAAATATCAGTGCTAAGTATGTGCATACAGTATATCTGCTAGCATAGCAATAAAACCCACCGCCATGCTGTTACATATCTATATACAGCTGGTAGCAACAGGTTAAAGCTTGTAATTACTTAGCAAAAATATGTAACCATTTGAATGTCCTTAATTTTTTATTTTTTTTGGCAAAGATTGATTGAAAAGCTGAAGTTAGAAGCTGATTAGCTACAATGTATCAGATTTTACACTCTCCTGTTTTAGTAAATCAACCCCACAGTCTTTTTCTCACCCTTAGGCCCTTTCACACAGGCATTCTGTATGTCAGGTTTTCATCTGTCCGTTCAAGGATGAAAAACGGACACCCATGTATTTCTATGGACTAGCGGATGTAAACGGATGATCATCTGTTTACATCCGTTAATGTCCGCATCCGTTAACATCCGTTTTTTTGAATGGAACAAAACCCCATTTTTCTTCCATAAAAAAAACCAGAACAGACAAAAAACTGATGGAAATGGACAAAAATGAATGTAAGCGTACAAAGTATGGATGTAAACGGGCAAAACAGATGTAAACGGATGTAAACAGATAGAAACAGAAGAAAAGTGGATGTAAACAGATGAAAAGTGGATGTAAACGGATGAAAATGGATGTAAACGATTGAAAAACAGATGTAAACTGATGAAATATGGATGTAAACTGATGAAATACGGATGTAAACTGATGAAAAACTGATCTGAACTGATCCGTTTTTTCTTGGAAAAAACATGACTGAACTGATGAACAAGCCCATTTGAAAGAGGCCTTGCTCACAGAGTGCTGAAGGCTTCATAGGCAGGAACCTGACACCCTTGTGGGTCTGGAGGAGGGACTGAGAAAGCAATGCATCTGGAAGTATCATAAATTAAAAGCAACTACATCACTGATAATGACAAACGTCAGCATGAATTGCTTGAATTGTTAGGGTTAAGGATAGGATAATTCTTTATGGAGTCAAATGTTGGAGGAGGTTCAGAGTCCAAGGTTTACTTTCAAGACTAGACTAAGTGTTAAGGTTAGGGTAAATGTTAGGGTCAAGTTAAGTGTAGCGGGGCCATTGCGGTTTCCCTTTTAAAGAACGGTTTCCCTTTTAAGACTGCATGGTGTCAGAAAGGGTTTGATTGGCTCAGCTCTCAGCAGTACTGGAGTGTTTGTGGGAGTTGCAGTTTCATTACAGAGGCAGATAATGTAACTTTATACTGCACAGAACTACAAGACCAGGATGCTTTGCAAGGAGGAAGGGGGTGGAGGAGCCACGGGTGCCTTTGCAGAGGACATGTGGCAGCTAGTCTGCAGCCCCTACTGTTGAAGTACACTGACACTGTTTCCAGAACAGCAGAGGTTGCTAAGGACAACGGTTATCTACAGCATCTGAAGTCAGCAGCAACTGTGATGATTGGTACCAGTCACCCGCGATGGCAGTTACCGACAGCAACAACATCTCCCACCGCAGAGAGAGAGGTCAGAGTGTTGGAAATCGCAGAGGAGGTGTATGACCATCCCAGGTGAGGCACCTTAGAGATTGTGCCGCACCGACAATTGACAACAGAAAAAAAATAGCATAGAGGGAGAGCCCCATTCATCATCCCTCCAAGAAGTCAACCCCTGGAGACTGTTCTTCATGGATGTGGTGAGCAACTGCTAGCCAGTGACATGTCAGCCCTTAAGAGCGCTCCACCGATTCACTAACACAGGCCTGTGCAACACATAAACTCACACAGTGTTACAATCCTGCAGTATACAAGTGAATTTGGGACTGAGCCTAAAGAGATGTCAGATTAGCTGGGGACATATTGCTGCTGTAGTTGCAGGGGGTTAATTCTGATCTATAGCTATACCGGTATATACGTATATATATTAATATTGTGTTTATTGATGTTTTTGTGCCAATTCTAGGTTTGTGTATTCAGTGCATTTAACTGCTATTTTCCAAGTTAATTTGCAGTCTATTTGCAGAGTTTTTCCTGTCTTATTAAACCTGTTATAAAACTTCCCACAAGGTGTACTGGTGTGCTGTGGATCCAATATATACAGTTGTGTTCAAACTAATAGCAGTCAGACTTCACTAACCTGATCAGTCACTGTTTTTGGTAGAAATGATATTTCTACATGGCAAATCATTTACTAGCAGGTGTAGTAGAGTAATAGAAATTCAACAGACCCAACAGTCATGACATGCATGCTGCTGATTCTGTGTAATTGAATCACTAATTGAAAGGGGCATGTTCAAAATAATAGCAGTGTGGAGTTCTATTAGTGAGGTCATTCATTCTTTGAAAAACAGGTGGCAATTATTGCCCTTATTTAAGGAAGGAAGGCAGCAAATGTTGTACATGCTGGTTACAGTGCATTTCTCTCTGAATTTCTGAGGAAAATGGGTCGTTCCAGACATTGTTCAGAAGAACAGCGTATCTTGATTAAAAAGGTTGATTGGAGAGGGGGAAATGTATAAAGAAGTGCAGAAAATGATAGGCTGCTCAGCTAAAATGATCGCAAATGCTTTAAAATGGCAACCAAAACCTGAAAGACGTGGAAGAAAGCGAAAAACTACCATTCGAATGGATAGAAGAATAACCAAAATGGCAAGGACTCAGCCAACAATCAGCTCCAGGAAGATCAAAGAAGGTCAAAAGTTACCTGTGAGTACTGTTACAATTAGAAGACGCCTATGTGAAGCCAAGCTATCTGCAAGAAGCCCCCGCAAAGTCCCACTGTTGAAAAAAAGACATGTGCTGAAAAGTTTACAATTTGCCAAAGAACACATTGACTGGCCTAAAGAGAAATGGTGCAACATTTTGTGGACTGATGAAAGTAAGATTGTTTTTTTTGGGTCTAGTGGCCGGAGACAGTTTGTCAGACGACCCCCAAACACTGAATTCAAGCAACAGTACACTGTGAAGACAGTGAAGCATGGTTACGCAAGCATCATGATATGGGGATGTTTCTCATACTACGGTGTTGGGCCTATTTATCGCATACCAGAGATCATGGATCAGTTTGAATACATCAGAATACTTGAAGAGGTCATGCTGCCTTATGCTGAAGAGGAAATGCCCTTGAAATGGGTGTTCCAACAAGACAACGACCCCCAACACACCAGTAAACGTGCAACATCTTGGTTCCAAACCAACAAGATTGAGGTTATGGAGTGGCCAGCCTAATCCCCGGATCTTAATCCAATAGAAAACTTGTGGGGTGACATCAAAAATGCAGTTTCTGAGGCAAAACCAAGAAATAGAGAAGAACTGTAGAATGTAGTCCAATCATCCTGTGCTGGAATACCTGTTCACAGGTGCCAGAAGCTGGTTGACTCCATGCAACACAGATGTACAGCAGTTCTCAGAAACAGTGCTTATACAACTAAATATTCATTAATTGATTCAAAGGAAAACAGTCTAGTATTCACTTTTCTTAAATTTTTTTAGAGGAACAACACAAATTTGATATATTTTTCTTCATGTTTTGATTTGGAATAGAATGTGTAGTGTTCCCAATGCATTTGTGTGTATGGAAATAAAAGCTATTAGAAGGATTTTGAGCTTTATTCACTTTTTTCAACACACTGCTATTATTTTGAACACAACTGTATATGGTTCATCACTAAAGTAAGGACAGAAGTGACTGTTAATTCCAACGGCTCCTTCGGGGGGTGAGCGCTACATACGTATTAAGTGTTTAGAATTAGGTTAAGGGTAAGGGGTGAGTTAAGGTATTATATTGTAAGAAATGAATGTAGGAAGAGGTTGTTAGGGGATGCTTATTTTTAGGCACACGTTTTTGGCTAGAGATCAAAAAATGAGTTATATGCACCAAAAAATAACAGCACCATATTATCTAGGCAGACATCCGAAGCCTAAGGCAGAATTACTTTGGTTAAAGGAAAGTTATCTCTCACGTCTTTCTTACAAGAGTGCTATTCCATCTGTCATGGCATATTGACATGGATGGCTAACTGTTTTTTCATGTATGGCCCCACTTGGAGAACAATATGGAGAACAATATGTCCAATTCTTGTAGCATCTGTTATACAGCTAAAGTTTATTGACTGAAGAGCTGCTTAAATTGTGAGTTGGGCCTCACAAAGTACATCCGGGAAGAATGAATGACCACACAGTTGTAATCCTTTGGGTCAAGGAATTTGGTGTTAAATCAACCAGCAGGGCTGAATATTTCTTAAGGAAAAGATATATAGGAAAGATCATACAGCGAGTAATACCTACATTATGAGCCAATCATGTACACATTAAGGGGAAGTAGCAACATATGGAATACATGTGACTTCATAGTATATGTAACAAGATCCTCCAATGAGTATATTGTCTGTGTCTATTTTGAAGTGTTGGTGATATAAAGAAGACTTTTGCATAGAGCAGTGGTTCTCAACCTTTCTAACGCCGCGACCCTTTAATACAGTTGCTCATGTTGTGGTGACCCCCAACCATAAAATTATTTTTGTTGCTACTTCATAACTGTAATTTTGCAGTAGGAGGAATAGTGCCACGTCATTGGTGTCAGTGGGAGGAATAGTGCCCCGTCATTGGTATCAGTGGGAAGAATAGTGCCCCGTCATTGGTATCAGTGGTAGGAATAGTGCCCCGTCATTGGTGTCAGTGGGAGGAATAGTGCCCCGTCATTGGTGTCAGTGTGAGGAATAGTGCCCCGTCATTGGTATCAGTGGGAGGAATAGTGCCCCATCATTGGTATCAGTGGGAGGAATAGTGTCCCATCATTGGTATCAGTGGGAGGAATAGTGCCTCAACATTGGAATCAGTGGGAGGAATAGTGCCCCATCATTGGTATCAGTGGGAGGAATAGTGTCCCATCATTGGTATCAGTGGGAGGAATAGTGCCCCATCATTGGTGTCAGTGGGAGGAATAGTGCCCCATCATTGGTGTCAGTGGGGGGGAATAGTGTCCCATCATTGGTATCAGTGGGGGGGAATAGTGCCCCATCATTGGTGTCAGTGGGAGGAATAGTGCCCCATCATTGGTATCAGTGGGAGGAATAGTGCCCCATCATTGGTATCAGTGGGAGGAATAGTGCACCATCATTGGTATCAGTGGGGGGGAATAGTGTCCCATCATTGGTATCAGTGGGAGGAATAGTGCCCCATCATTGGTGTCAGTGGGAGGAGGAATAGTGCCCCATCATAGGTGTAAGTGGGAGGAGGAATAGTGCCCCATCATTGGTGTCAGTGGGGGGAGGAATAGTGCCCCACCATAGGTGTCAGTGGGGGGAGGAACAGTGCCCCATCATTGGTGTCAGTGGGGGGAGGAATAGTGCCCCATCTTTGGTGTCAGTGGGGGGAGGAATAGTGCCCCGTCATTGGTATCAGTGGGAGGAGTAGTGCCCCTTCATTGGTATCAGTGGTAGGAATAGCGCCCCGTCATTGGTGTCAGTGGGAGGAATAGTGCCCCGTCATTGGTGTCAGTGTGAGGAATAGTGCCCCATCATTGGTATCAGTGGGAGGAATAGTGCCCCATCATTGGTATCAGTGGGAGGAATAGTGTCCCATCATTGGTATCAGTGGGAGGAATAGTGCCTCATCATTGGTATCAGTGGGAGGAATAGTGCCCCATCATTGGTATCAGTGGGAGGAATAGTGCCCCATCATTGGTATCAGTGGGAGGAATAGTGCCCCATCATTGGTGTCAGTGGGAGGAATAGTGCCCCATCATTGGTATCAGTGGGGGGGAATAGTGTCCCATCATTGGTATCAGTGGGAGGAATAGTGCCCCATCATTGGTGTCAGTGGGAGGAATAGTGCCCCATCATTGGTATCAGTGGGAGGAATAGTGCCCCATCATTGGTATCAGTGGGAGGAATAGTGCCTCATCATTGGTATCAGTGGGAGGAATAGTGCCCCATCATTGGTGTCAGTGGGAGGAATAGTGCCCCATCATTGGTGTCAGTGGGAGGAGGAATAGTGCCCCATAATAGGTGTCAGTGGGGGGAGGAATAGTGCCCCATCATTGGTGTCAGTGGGGGGAGGAATAGTGCCCCATCATAGGTGTCAGTGGGGGGAGGAATAGTGCCCCATCATTGGTGTCAGTGGGGGAGGAATAGTGCCCCATCCTTGGTGTCAGTGGGGGGAGGAATAGTGCCCCATCCTTGGTGTCAGTGGGGGGAGGAATAGTGCCCCATCCTTGGTGTCAGTGGGGGGAGGAATAGTGCCCCATCCTTGGTGTCAGTGGGGGAGGAATAGTGCCCCATCGTTGGTGTCATTTGGGGGAGGAATAGTGCCCCATCGTTGGTGTCAGTGGGGGGAGGAATAGTGCCCTATCATTGGTGTCAGTGGGGGGAGGAATAGTGCCCCATCATAGGTGTAAGTGGGAGAAGGAATAGTGCCCCATCATTGGTGTCAGTGGGGGGAGGAATAGGGCCCCATCATAGGTGTCAGTGGGGGGAGGAACAGTGCCCCATCATTGGTGTCAGTGGGGGGAGGAATAGTGCCCCGTCTTTGGTGTCAGTGGGGGGAGGAATAGTGCCCCATCATTGGTATCAGTGGGAGGAATAGTGCCCCTTCATTGGTATCAGTGGTAGAAATAGTGCCCCGTCATTGGTGTCAGTGGGAGGAATAGTGCCCCGTCATTGGTGTCAGTGTGAGGAATAGTGCCCCATCATTGGTATCAGTGGGAGGAATAGTGCCCCATCATTGGTATCAGTGGGAGGAATAGTGTCCCATCATTGGTATCAGTGGGAGGAATAGTGCCTCATCATTGGTATCAGTGGGAGGAATAGTGCCCCATCATTGGTATCAGTGGGAGGAATAGTGTCCCATCATTGGTATCAGTGGGAGGAATGGTGCCCCATCATTGGTGTCAGTGGGAGGAATAGTGCCCCATCATTGGTATCAGTGGGGGGGAATAGTGTCCCATCATTGGTATCAGTGGGAGGAATAGTGCCCCATCATTGGTGTCAGTGGGAGGAATAGTGCCCCATCATTGGTATCAGTGGGAGGAATAGTGCCCCATCATTGGTATCAGTGGGAGGAATAGTGCCTCATCATTGGTATCAGTGGGAGGAATAGTGCCCCATCATTGGTGTCAGTGGGAGGAATAGTGCCCCATCATTGGTGTCAGTGGGAGGAGGAATAGTGCCCCATAATAGGTGTCAGTGGGGGGAGGAATAGTGCCCCATCATTGGTGTCAGTGGGGGGAGGAATAGTGCCCCATCATAGGTGTCAGTGGGGGGAGGAATAGTGCCCCATCATTGGTGTAGTGGGGGGAGGAATAGTGCCCCATCCTTGGTGTCAGTGGGGGGAGGAATAGTGCCCCATCCTTGGTGTCAGTGGGGGGAGGAATAGTGCCCCATCCTTGGTGTCAGTGGGGGGAGGAATAGTGCCCCATCCTTGGTGTCAGTGGGGGAGGAATAGTGCCCCATCGTTGGTGTCATTTGGGGGAGGAATAGTGCCCCATCGTTGGTGTCAGTGGGGGGAGGAATAGTGCCCCATCATTGGTGTCAGTGGGGGGAGGAATAGTGCCCCATCATAGGTGTAAGTGGGAGGAGGAATAGTGCCCCATCATTGGTGTCAGTGGGGGGAGGAATAGGGCCCCATCATAGGTGTCAGTGGGGGGAGGAACAGTGCCCCATCATTGGTGTCAGTGGGGGGAGGAATAGTGCCCCGTCTTTGGTGTCAGTGGGGGGAGGAATAGTGCCCCATCATTGGTATCAGTGGGAGGAATAGTGCCCCTTCATTGGTATCAGTGGTAGAAATAGTGCCCCGTCATTGGTGTCAGTGGGAGGAATAGTGCCCCGTCATTGGTGTCAGTGTGAGGAATAGTGCCCCATCATTGGTATCAGTGGGAGGAATAGTGCCCCATCATTGGTATCAGTGGGAGGAATAGTGTCCCATCATTGGTATCAGTGGGAGGAATAGTGCCTCATCATTGGTATCAGTGGGAGGAATAGTGCCCCATCATTGGTATCAGTGGGAGGAATAGTGCCCCATCATTGGTGTCAGTGGGAGGAATAGTGCCCCATCATTGGTATCAGTGGGGGGGAATAGTGTCCCATCATTGGTATCAGTGGGAGGAATAGTGCCCCATCATTGGTGTCAGTGGGAGGAATAGTGCCCCATCATTGGTATCAGTGGGAAGAATAGTGCCCCATCATTGGTATCAGTGGGAGGAATAGTGCCTCATCATTGGTATCAGTGGGAGGAATAGTGCCCCATCATTGGTGTCAGTGGGAGGAATAGTGCCCCATCATTGGTGTCAGTGGGAGGAGGAATAGTGCCCCATAATAGGTGTCAGTGGGGGGAGGAATAGTGCCCCATCATTGGTGTCAGTGGGGGGAGGAATAGTGCCCCATCATAGGTGTCAGTGGGGGGAGGAATAGTGCCCCATCATTGGTGTCAGTGGGGGGAGGAATAGTGCCCCATCCTTGGTGTCAGTGGGGGGAGGAATAGTGCCCCATCCTTGGTGTCAGTGGGGGGAGGAATAGTGCCCCATCCTTGGTGTCAGTGGGGGGAGGAATAGTGCCCCATCCTTGGTGTCAGTGGGGGGAGGAATAGTGCCCCATCCTTGGTGTCAGTGGGGGAGGAATAGTGCCCCATCGTTGGTGTCATTTGGGGGAGGAATAGTGCCCCATCGTTGGTGTCAGTGGGAGGAATAGTGCCCCATCGTTGGTGTCAGTGGGAGGAATAGTGTCCCATCGTTGGTGTCAGTGGGAGGAATAGTGCCCCACCATTGGTATTAGTGACACCAATGATGGGGCACTATTCCCACTGACACCAATGATACTTACCTTGCAGACCCCTGCTCCAGCCTGGGCTCACTCGCTCCCTCCCTCTCCCATGGTACCGACAATTACCTGTCAGCTGTCTTCCTTCTCCGGCCGTTCTCCTCCTCTTCACTCGCTCGATCTTCGCGGTGCCGCTCGGCTCCTCCTCTCCAAGCTCCACCTCCTCGCCGGTGATTAGCCGCCTGTGTGCCTCTCCTGAGCTACAGTTCCGGCGGCCAATCACCGGCGAGGATTGATCCCGGGGTGTGTCCAGATGACAGGGGCGGCATGTCATCCCGCCCACACCTGGAGACGGCTAGAGGAGCGGTGTCTCGGTTCCTAAGGCCATCGGAAATATGTGTTTTCCGATGGTCTTAGGCGACCCCTGTGGAAGCGTCGTTCGACCCCCAGGTTGAGAACCGCTGGCATAGAACAATGTGAATAGGATCATTATCTTTTAATATAATAATCAAGAATATAAATTGTTTGGAAAAATGTATTGTTATATCCAGGGCTTTTTTTTCTCAGGGAACAGGTGCAGGTACTCTCCCCTTCTAAGCCACCCCTGGTCTCCCCCATACCCACCTCTTAAGCAGCAGCTCTTGGTTCCACACCCTATCCACCTCCCAGTACCACCTCTTTTGGAGAATACAGAACCAATTATCATTTTGTAATGCTAAGTAATTTGTATGAATTTGCTAATGATAACAAGAAAATCAGTCAGACAGAAACAATAGATCCCCAAGCAACAACAGACCATTGCCAGCAACAAAAGATTACCCATCAGTCAGCATCAATAGAGCCACCAGCAGCTAGCAACTACAGAACCCTCCCTTAACAGTAGATCCCTCCCAGCAACAACTAACCCTCCAGCAACATCCGACCCCCCTCAGCAATATCAGATGCCCCATGAGCAATATTAGACCTCTCCAGCAACAATAGCCCTCCTGCAACATAAGCACACCCCAGCACCCCTTGCTATTATATACATTTAGTGCTGGAGGTGCCAGAACTGCATTCCCCCATGTTCCTGCTAAAACAAAAACCCTGGTTATACCTAAAGGCCAGTTATGTGTCTTCTTAAACTATACAAAATTATACTGACCATAATGATATTTTTTTGCTACTTAGTGTTCTTCTACACAGATAACAGATACAGCCACGGTTCTTTCTGCCTCCATCCACTAGAGTGCACCTATGGACCATGGAGCACAAGATTAAAAAGCATGGTGGTTTGTGGGAAGTGTAGTTTGCAGTAGACTAAGCTATACCACAGGCTGGCAGGAAAACTGCATCTCCCTAGCCAGATACATTAGAGTGGGTTGAAAGAGAAAGAAAGCTCAGACCAGAGCAATACAGACCATAACCCACTTGTGTACAGTAGAGTAGTGACAGGGACATCTTTATCTGAAAGCAGAGTAGACACTATCCTTGAGCCATGGATCATGACCTAAGCTGTGGGGAGCCTACTGTGCAGTAAAGAATCACAAGCTGAGCATACCACCAGAGAGAAAGAGGGAAGCGCATGGTGGTGAGGCAAACAGCCTCTGCTTATATGGGGCTGGTGAGTGGCCGCTTGTCAACCCTACACTGCAGCCTAACAGAGGCAAGAAACAGTTGACTTTTGCATGCACAAACTCCTAAAGGGACCCCCCCCCATATAAACTTTTTTAATTCAGGCATGTGCCCAATTTTATTATGTTTGAATAAAATACATACAATTTTTATTACAAGTTATGTGTGGTCTCATGTGGTGCCTATGAAGTTCGCTTCATACCTTCTAAAATACTTTTGGAGGTTTTTTTGGTTCTATATGCAAAATCTGGATGTGGCACATTAAAAGCTTTTATGGTTTATATCCTAAAAAGACACTATCTAGAGCATGCCAGTGCAAGGTTTTGGGCCCCAATGAGCTGGCCAGCAGAAGTTTTAGTATTTGTGGATTACTGACTGTTGCCGCAGTAACCATATAGAGGTTACCTTAACCCACTAATCATCTAAATGCGTTTTAGTTGAGGGTTATTAGTTGGTTTACTATTTTGTTATTATATCAAATGAGGGTATTATGAATATAAATGAAATTGAGGGTATTAGTAAGTACATCATGTCACTAATAGATGATTTATGAGCACTTGGTAAAACATTTTTTAGAGGAGTATTTCATGTGGAATTATTTTGATATTTATTTGGAGGAGATTGATTAGTTGAAACTATCTATTTAAATATTTTTTGGTATTTATACACTTTTATTAGTTATTTGTATCATAATTTGAATTAATTTAATTGTAATAATTTAATTATTATTTATTGAGAAGTATTTAGGAGCGCAACATATATTTGTAGTCATATGCAAAGGTGTCTGCCTCCATATCCTCAGATCAACCAGGTGTGTTAGAGAGTAGAGAGCTGTTAGCAGAGTCATGGGCACAAGAACAGAGGACCTGGGACATAAAGCGGCTTCTACTGGGATAAGCGCTACATTTATTTGGCAACGGGAACTCTATTCCAAAATCACAGATCAGGTGACCATGACCCCATCAAAGCAAAAAATAACAGAAGTATCGAATCAGATTCACAGCAGCTTTCTCCATGTGTAAGTAACTTTGCACATGTCCTTTTAGATTGTAAGCTCCAAGGAGCAGGGCCCTCCTAACCCTCTTGTATTGAACTGTATTGTTGCTTTATTGTCTCCCTTTATATTGTAAAGCGCTGAGTAAACTGTTGGCGCTATATATAATTATTATTATTATACAGTATTTATAAAGCGCCAATAGTTCGCTCAGCGCTGTACATTACAAAGGGGGACAGAACATGTGACAGAACAATAACAATACAATGCAAAACATGAGGGGATTGAGGGCCCTGCTCTTTCGAGCTTACAATCTAGGAGGGAGGGGATAGTGGCACAGGAGGAGATAGCTGTGGGGGATGGAGTGGTAGGAAGAGTGGAGGAGGTCGGCAGGTTAGCAGGGGGTGGGGTAGGCTTCCCTGAAGAGATGGGGTTTCAGGGTGCGCCTAAAGGAGAGGAGAGTAGGTGATAATCTGATGGGTTGGGGCAGGGAGTTCCAGAGGATGGGTGACACCCTGGAGAAGTCCTGGAGGCGGGCATGGGAGGAGGAGACCAGGGAACTAGAGATCCTGTATAATAATAATAATGTCCTGGTTCCATACACCAGTCCCTGTGTACTTGTAGAACTTGGCTGTGCGGGTGAGTCCGTAGAGCCAGTGCAGTCCCATTCACTTTTTGTGGACTGCCTAAACACAAGTAA